>NW_022145797.1:0-89788 GCF_002938485.1 Sitophilus oryzae | reverse complement strand
AGAATGTCAACATGGAGAAAGGACATGGTTGTTTATTATTATTGAGCCCTCGAAGATTTCGAGGCCTAGTTTATTTTGTTTATTCAGACCTTGTTTGGTTTTAAACAAGAGTTTTCATTTTTTAGGCGTCCAAGGTACGGGTAGTTGTCTTTAATGTTACGACATTTATCTTATGTTACGATTTGGTCCTGTGGACGAGCGTCCCCAGTAAGAATGATTTTTTCTTACATATTTACCAGTGCCACAGCGTGATGTAGCTTGAGTCCCATGCTGCTTCTTCCCAGCGGTAAGCTAGTTAGTTACGGCTGTATCAATTCATGGGGTCCTCATTCTGGGCCCCTTGGTTGTGTTGGATGGCAGAGTACAGAGATGCGAGACCACCTCACGCTTACTGTTTAAAGCAAGATTACATAAAGAACAGCTAAGTGTAGATTTAAGTTCTAGTCTTTAACATTTAAACATTTAAACATTTTTTTTTTTTTTTTAATAATTCTAAATAATATCGTACAGACAATATTTAGAAAATGCAAAAACTAATTGCAACCTTATTACAATATTTTTAATATTTAATATAATAATTAATACCACAGACTAACCTAAGTTAGTTCTGTGTTAATACTAAATAAATTTTATATCTTTAGTTTCATTACGAACATAACATATCTTGTAATGGTATTACTATTATAGATATTATTATAGCGCTATGTTTAACAGATGAAATAACCAAAACATAGATTCTAAAATCTACAGGTTGCAATATCTTCGAATTAGCATCATATGCGAAATATCAAATTAATTAACAGTAATGCCTACGGTTTCATAATATTCTCTTAAACTTTCACATGGTCTTGTACTTTTATCGTAGTTGTTTTCATTGATATTTCGTACGACTTCTTGACCACCACTGTCCTTGACATATAATCATCCTAAATTAATTGTTGAACTCTACAATGTCATGTACCATCTAAGAACATCATGAAAAATTATAGTCATTTAGTTTTAATAATATACAACTGTGTTTTCTTTCTCTGTACATGCTGCTGGCGCCCAATATTTATAATTTCGAGTTATTATTGTTAATTAGTTTCTTTCCAGTGAAATACCTTATCCACGACTGCTCTACCAACGAAAAGCTGCCGTTCGCAGTGATAATGTTTTAAAAAAAACGCTACAAGATTTTGATGGTCAAACATCAACAAAATATTCCTTATTTCTGGACTAAATTTTCTCGAAAATAAAGACATAATTTAAAATTCCGTTGCAATACGGAATTAGATCGAAGTTTTGTGAATACAGTGATATACAGGGTGTTTCAAAAAACATGTGCCATCTCTCGTGGGGAGATGCCTCACGTAAAAATAAGATGTAGAGATTGCGAATATTGTATTTCTTTTAGTGCCGTAACTATGGTAATATCGGAGATTAAAATTATTATACCGTGGGAATTGAAGAATATTTAGTTCTCGTTATTTCTAATTAAACTTAAAACGATTAAAGGGGTGTGTTTTTATACTGAAATAGATAAATTCATCATAATGGCGTAACTAGTATCTCTGCACTTTCCAATACATGGTATTTTGTTCACACCTTTGCTGAATTTTTCACCCTTTTTTAGCAATTTTTTACTTGTTGGTGGCAACTTCTCGTATGAATAATTAGAAAGCAAAAAGTAGTATCGACTTACTAGTGAGAAAGGAAATCTAGGAACTAGTGGGTTTGCAGTCGGAAGGGTTTGACAAATAATTAATACACTTTGTTAATTGTCAAGCTTTCGGAATTTTTTCATTCCTTCCTCAGGACACTAAAATGGAAATACATGTTAGACAATTATTGCTCTAAAAGTTAAGAAGTAAAAACTTACTTATATATAACGTGGTACAGAAAAGACCTTCATAAAAAACTACATTAAAAAACTTGGCTTGTGTTGAAAACTCCACCGTGAAGCATCGCTGACCAGTCAACCACGAAAAACGGAGAGGGCTCTTATGGGGCGGTTAGGCCGCCTGATATTTATTTAAAACATTGGAATAATTAAGAGATGCTCGATTAAAAAATTCAATTGCGTCTCAATCTAAGGCGTGAAGGTGCAAAGCAACCGACAGGCGACAACTGTGACATCCATCTGTCATCAGTCAATTGTCAAAAGTCAAGAAATTTATAAAAATAATCTATGGATGTCGAACAGGGCTGCCGCATGTCAATTATTATATTCCTGTAATAATTGTGTGAGTGGTCATGTAGAAAAGTGGAGTGATCAAGGCACGCACACTTATAACGAGTAAGTTGCACGAGTAAGGGTGTTTCTTAAATGTTTTTATAAGTGTGCGTGCCTTGATCACTCCACTTTTCTACATGACCACTCACACAATTATTACAGGAATATAATAATTGACATGCGGCAGCCCTGTTCGACATCCATAGATTATTTTTATAAATTTCTTGACTTTTGACAATTGACTGATGACAGATGGATGTCACAGTTGTCGCCTGTCGGTTGCTTTGCGCCTTCACGCCTTAGATTGAGACGCAATTGAATTTTTTAATCGAGCATCTCTTAATTATTCCAATGTTTTAAATAAATATCAGGCGGCCTAACCGCCCCATAAGAGCCCTCTCCTTTTTTTGTCGTTGACTGGTCAGCGATGCTTCACGGTGGAGTTTTCAATACAAGCCAAGTTTTTTAATGTAGTTTTTTATGAAGGTCTTTTCTATACCACGTTTAAGTAAGTTTTTTCTTCTTAACTTTTAGAGCAATAATTGTCTAACATGTATTTCCATTTTAGTGTCCTGAGGAAGGAATGAATAAATTCCGAAAGCTTGACAATTAACAAAGTGTATTAATTCTTTGTCAAACCCTTCCGACTGCAACCCCACTAGTTCCAATAATTAGAAATATAGGTCATGTAGGAAGTGACAATATTGCATTCCTTTTAGTGCCGTAACTATGGTAATATGAGAGAACATTTGCCGGGAACGGGAAGTTCTAATTTTTTTTCTAAAAATATATTTAAAAGAAAATGCATGATTTTCAAAATTTTTTTGCGAAAAAAACCTCATACCTATTCCTGGGGTCGAAATATACCACCCCTAAAAATATTTGCACTTATTTAAGACTCTCCCTGTATAGAAACCAATACTAACTTTCGTATTTTAAATCCAACATCCTGTATTATTTTGTGCATGCATCAGTGCACCCTTGTCCTTGTCCAAAGAAAACCTTTATAATTTCCAAACAGTGTCTTTAAACAATTTTATTCCTTAAAACGATCGTACCACTAATTTATGTGCATTTGGCTTACTACGATCCCTATAAATATTTACCTGCACCAGCGGCGGCTAGGATCGCTCGGATCGGCTTGCCCCTAATCGCCGCGTACCCTTCGTTCGTATACAAGCCGCATTTTGCATTCATTTTCTGGTTATTAAACCGAGATTACCGCTTTAGTGCTCTTTTTATTCTTCTCTTTACCACTAGTATTTTACGTTATTCTACACGTAGATGTTTAAAGATTATTTGTTGGTCGGTTTAAACGAGACGCACCATATAAAGTAATAGTGTTGTAACTAATTATTTAGCTACACAAAGAAGGGTAAGAGTATAACTATGCACTTCACTGCTCAGAAATGAATTGCAAGTTTTAGTTTTGTGTATTAAATGGTAATGGTGTAAGAGAGAGAGAAAATGGAGTAGATCTTTTAACTATTTAAAAGCTTAATGGTTTGTTATGAACAATTTTCTAAAGCATTTTAACATACTTTATATGACAAAAAATTCATCATTAGTTAGACGCAAATCTCTAGAATGGTGGAGAAATTCACAAAGCCAGAGACAGGCGAAAAATTTCTTAGTAGAATAAGCAAAAAAATTACGGCCGACATGACAATCAAAGTCAATTCTTAGATTATCAAGTCAATAGACCCACTACATCTGTCAAAGCTGTCGTAGTTCTATTAACGGGATTTTGTAAGCTTACTCTGTAGCATTTTTTATTTCCTTTAATAAAATTGAATTTAAAAATCTATTTTTATTTAAATTTCTTAGTATTGGCGCCATCTATTTGCTAGATGCCAAAGATACCAAACTCCATTTGTTACAGCTCACTTGTCTCGATATTTAATGTTTATTAGCGCATCTATTCGCTAGATGTCAAACCTAATTTATTACAGTTCACTTCTCTTGTTTATTAGCGCCATCTATTCGCTATATGCCAAACTTCCTTAATTGCATTTCACTTGTCCCAATCTCACTTCGCTGTGGATTGGGATTTTCTGTTCTAATGATTTCGATCATATGATATCACTTTTTTCTCTCTCATTTTGTCTGTGGTGAAAAGGTTTTTTGGGCTTCAGTTCTAAAACTGAGAAGAAGGTCTTTTTTTCTGGGAATTTGGATCTGAAAAAGACGCGTGTTTCGGCGTCCGACAAATTTTCCAGTGAAAAGCACTCTGAATCCACTTTTGATTTCCATTGCATGGGTATCCGATTTGGGAATTTGAAAACCTTGTAAAGTATACAATCCAGAGTATAGATCGTATTTGTTTGGTTTCTTCTTGGAATGATCACCGTAAGTTTATCCGCCATTTTATATAGCCCTATCTAAATAAATTCTATTTCAGTTATTTCCGTTTTTTGTTTCGTTTATTTGGGTATTTAATTACTGGTTTGGATCGGCATATGGTTTGAATATATTTATGTAAAGCTGATTTTCAGACCGTAAGTTGTTTTTTTTATTGAGTATCTGTCCTGAGAACTATTTTTTATTTATAGAGTAACTACCACATGGTACTCAGTAACTACCACATGGTACTCAGTAACTACCACATGGTACTCAGTAATTACCACATGGTATGCAGTAATAATGCAGTAATTATTGTATGTTTCACCCACTTTCATTTTGTATGGACCTATGTATGACCTTAAGGCAGTGTTCCTGACATTACAATCGTTCTTTTGGCTGATATCAAAGACTTCTCCTGCCATAGTCATCTGCATCCACTTCTGTTAGTCTGGAGAATACCTACCTACCTGTTTACATCATAAGAAACTATATACAGATAAGTTTCTCTCTTAAGTTTGATACACAAGGTACGCCTTTATTTTATAATTTTTGAGACAACAGATTTAATAACCTGGTAAATTATCACTATTTATCCCACATATTGTAGTCAAAATTATTTTTTATTTAACGTTATAAGTTATAATTTGATTCGTACGGTACACTCTTACTTAGCTATGATATTTTATATGAAAATTATTAACACGTATTCATTTTAAAGGTTTTTGTACACGACATGTTTCGAAACATCATCGTATTGAGACATACATAAATTTCACCTGTTTTTTATATTAAGTAGCTTACTTAATTCAAAGAATGCAGTTACTAAATTCAAATCTATTTAAAATAACTTGCGGTTTTATTGGGATCACTGTGACTAATTGATGATACTTGTGTTCGTTTTCAATAAATGTTTAATGTAGGATAGTTATTTCTGACTTTTATTCCTGATAAACATAATAGACCCTTAATGCTGTTGATTACTTTATTTTAGCTATGTTGTGATATCGTATTTTCCTTTTTGGTTTCTTACTTTACCACTCTCATAAACAAAGTAAGTGGCGCCCTTTTCACTGTCTTTGACCATACCTATTTGAATTCTTAACATCAATATTAAAATCTCTGCAGCCTATATATGTTATCATTTTTTTTGATTTTTTAACAGCATTAGAAAGTCACTGTGAGTCAGAAGCCTTACCTACGAACCCAGCTTTCCTCTAACCCTGAGCAACGGATTCTTTTTTCATTCTATTTGGGTAACGACAGAAAAGTCGTCACAACTCGACATCTATATCTGATGGAATTGACGGACGCAGCCATGTGCAGATTTTATTAATCTGAAGAAGAAACTATATAACATAAGAAATTACTTATTTGTTCTAAATGATTGTTTCTAAATTTATTATAAATAGACTATTCCCGTCTATTGCATAAAATTTTAGAAATGTAATTACTGATTAAATATTGAAAAATAAAACTTATTTTCAGACAAAATAATCTCAATCTTTAAAGTTTTATTTGCATTAAATTACTAAAAATACAATTTATTTAAAGGGTTTCTAGTAACACTAGGTTTCTGACCCGTGTTGCCAACTATCCGAAATAAAATTTCCCATGTAGGCGGTCAAAACTTCCCTTTTTTTCTAAAAATTCCCACGAATTATTCAAAATCAATTATAGCTTTAAGGGGAGGGGGTCTTTCGCTGCTGTTCATTTACACTTTCATGCGACAAACTAGACATTATACTGCCGTGTTAACAACTCCTTGTTTTTACTTGATTCAAATAAAATCTTGATTTTTCTCCGTTGTAAGTCCTGCATATTTATAATCTGGTGCCCCCACAATTCTAGCATGTAATATTTCATTTCTCATACTATTTTCTGATGAAAAAAATATCCTTAAGGAGTAAGTAATCCTTTTAATATATAAAGAAATAATTTAATTACATCCCTTACGGAAATCACTGCCCATCGGAAATATACCCTGATTCAGTTAGTCATTTCTATGGCGCATATGGGGAAAGACCTTCAACATCCCTCATAGCCTTGCCCTGCTCCTGTTTACCCTGATATACGTTCTCTCGGAAAATACGTTTGCCGTGATAAGGTCTGATAGAAAATTAATTTTAGATCTGAAGCGAGCCGTAAATGGATCAAAATAGAAGTTACATCTAAATCTGGTCTGTGGCGGTTTACTTTGACGGTTATCATTTCGCCGTTAATGGAACGAAGTTGAATTTAATAAATGAAAAATTGGATCGTATGGAATTAAAGGATATTTTAAAATATTGTTTGTATGTACATTAAGGTAGGTTTTGGTTGTTTTATAATTAAGCTAATGGAAAAAATATGGATTTTAAAATTATCAAATGCATTTCTAATCTGAAATGATTCGTTATTCAATTAGACTATTATCCATTAGTCCCAATATTTTTTATATATTCAACTTACCTATTAATAGTAAGGATATAATAACAAAATTAAAAAGGAACCTCAAAAAGAACTCATTAGAAAAATATGGATTTTGAAAATATAAACTGCGGTTGTGAGCCGAAATGTTTCATTTTTCATTTAGTCATTATCTATTAGTTTCAATATTGTTTTTACCAAAATAATAAAATATATATTTTTTCTCGTTATCCTAAAAGTAGCCCCAAACATACAGTTTTTTCTCAAGGTTTGAAATGCACAGCCAAACCTCGTCTTCAACGTTTATAATGAAGACCATTCGAGTTTTAATGATCTGCTGATGATGCTAACATGGTTAGCGAAAGATTGTTTTGATGTATTATTGTGGTGATATTGTATCTATCCTTGTAGTATCTTTTCATACTCTCTTCTAACACCAATTATTTTTAAAGAAAATATTTGGCAATTAATAATTTAATTGATAATCATATAATAAAGCAGTTCAAGTAATTTAGGATAATTCAATGATTTTATACCTGATTACCTAGAACTAGACAGTTGTGTACCTGTCGTACAGTCGTACCTCGAATTTGTAGCACCCTGTATACGACAATAATTGACGCAATGGCAATTAAGGACATGATTGTTTCTCAAACAATACACAACTTTTAATAAAAAGTTTGTTGAAAATTTTACTAAGCGCATGGGTGATGCAGTTGTGCAACGCAAGGTGGCGCATCGCTTTGCTGCGCAATTTGTATAATAATGTATGGACCGCTTTATAGTTTTTTTTTCTAATACAGCTTCTTAAATTATTAATCTTTTTAACAACTTTTTCCCTAGTTTTTACTGTCTGTTAATTGTCTACCCTAGATGATGTCAATGATACCAAAAAACGAAAAAGAGAACAAAGAATTTGGATGAAAGAACTAAAAGAACTAATATATTGTACAACGAAGCGTAACACACACATACACTACACAACGCGCTGCGCAAACGCCTGATGTGGCAGAAAAAAAATTCAAACATTCTTGAAACTTATCAAACAATTGCGCAACGCATCAAACGTTACGATACATTGGCAACTCGTTGCGCAGCAGCCTGTGTTGCGCAATTTGTTTGATAATGTATGGGCCGCTTAAGACAAAGTTTTAAAAAGTGATAATTTAGTGTAAAACTGCAGAGTTAAAACTGTGCAAACTGGCCTGCACAGTCTGCCTGTGTTAAAGAACTGAGCGTCTGTAAGGCTCTATATCATCTCTAAATGGTTTTGTACGAGAAACAAAAATCTGAACCACAAACAATCATGTATATTCATTATTATGTAACATTAAGTTTAATCTGATTTTTTTGGACGTGTCGAAGAACAAAACCGGAGAAATTCATTCAAGTATCCAAAACAAGAATTCGTCTAATAGGTTTGATATCAATACCACCGGCAATCCGACAGATTAAAACATTAATTCGAACAGGCTTAATTGACTTCGCGCTCCGTCTTCACGTAGGTCCACTTCGATAACGTCGAAGCATTTGAAAAAACGCGCGTATCGATAACCGCGTCTAGACGTAGCCTAATGACGACCCGAACAGATCTATTTAATTGTTCACCACTCGTGTGTGTTTTCTTCCTTTCATTCGTTTTTTTATATATAGATAAGCGTTATGAAAGAATTCTAATATACACTGAAAAAAATATAATAAATTTTATAAAAAAAATATTGATATATTATAGTAATAAGAAACTTGTAAAAATAAGATACTTTTACAAAGCTTCACAAAAAGTGTAATTTTCCAAAACAGTGTAAATTTACTATAATATATTTAGTAAAAAATGACACCACGTCACGTGACTTCTTGTAAAACTTATGCGCATTAAGTATTCGATTGAAAACGTAGTTACGCAGAAAGACGAAGAACAATTCAGGATAAATTATCAGGGGGTGGGTGCTTAGTGTTTTTATTTTAATGTAGTTTCTGTAAATATAAAGCCAGCCCTCTTAGTAAACACAATTTCCGTTTATTATAATTATTTCCATTTTAATTTTAGCGATTTTTTTATATAAACATAATTGTTCCATGATCTCTCTATATCAAGATATATATCAAGTATTATTTATTCTTTCAGACTGTGTTTCGGTGGACAAATTTAATAGAGGACCGGAGTAGAGGACTCTATACATCCATAGTCTCTAAGTTGGTAAGACTATTTTGATTAGATACCTTTTTCTTGCATGTTTTTTTTTATTTTGTATCTAATAGCAATTTTGTTTCTATTTTGGTTAAGCACAGACTTCCAATAAGGTTCTTCTAGACAAGAAACGATGTCAATGAGTATCTTACATACATAAGTTCTGTTTTGTGACTTTTTATTAACCTTTATAATAAATATTATAATTATAAACACGTGTTTTATTAAATTTATTAATATTTACTAACGGTTTGTAAATTTACAAAAGTAATTGTAAATTCACTATATGTAATAAAATGTTTAAATTTGTTGTTACCTATAGTAATAGTACAAGAAGTTGGCGATTTTAAAAGATAAATCTATAATGAATAAGTAAATTTACTAATAAATAATATTTTCTTGTCTTTAGCTGTGTATTCTTATGGATGGTTTACTAAAATAATTTGTGGCAAGAAATAACCATCAATATTGTTATTAAATTCACAAATTATTTTTTTCGGTGTAGAGGCCATTTCGGGGAGATTCCTCACGTAAAAATAATATTTATTTTTTATATAAACATACATAGGTCCGATTCTGCTTTGTTTCGTAGCTACAGGGGGTTAAAGTGTTAAAGTTTTTTCATTTATTATAATTTTCTTAATAATTAATTTAATTAATAAGTGATTTTAGCGGATGAATGGAATTTTCGAGATGATAAGTCTGACATATTTTAATGCTTAAAAAGTGTCGACAGATTTTTTGACAAAAAATTAGCTTGCATAATGCAAACTATGAATTCTTCCATATATCGAGGTAACATCATTTCTGTATATTCTCTCCAATTGTTCAACTGAAGTTTAGATTTTCTTTAAAATTTTTTACCATAACTTCATTTAAATTTCATCGGAGGCAATGTTTAAACAAAACTAAGTAGGCTATAAAAATATATTTTGACATTTCATCATCATCATTTTCAGTTTATTCAACCATTTCCAATTATGGTGTAGCCTCCCTCACATATTTAGATACTCTATTTGTAGTTGGACCCATTGTTTATTATTGGCTATGCGGACCCAAGTTATCCCTGCTAATTTCCTAATATCATGGTCCTATCTCAGGTTCGGTCTTCCTCTAGGTCTCTTAATGCCTCATTAGGTACCATGCTGTAATTTTTGTGGTCCATCTGATGTCCGTTCTTCTTGTCAGGTTTCCTGCCCATTGCCGGTTTTTGACAAAATCGACCGGGGGGTACCGAGGAATTTTTTCGAAAAATTTTGGAAATTCGATTTTGCTTATTTGGGAATATATTGTAGTCCTAAATGGGTAATTTACAAAACCGTTTCGTTTTTGAGATTGGCTGTTTTTGTTCCGGAGATATTCGTTGTTAAATATTTCGGAATGCAGAAAAAAATACTTTTTTGTAAATTTCCTCAAATAACTGAAAATCTCTTAGAGATATCGGTAAACGGTTTGCTGCAGTCTATTCTACGTAAAATGAACTATCAGTAAGAATATTTTAGTTGCGATCTGAGACATTTCGGTTTTTGACAAAATCGACAGGGGGGTGCCGAGGAATTTTTTCGAAAAATTTTGGAAAATCGATTTTGCTTATTTGGGAATATATTGTAGTCCTAAATGTGTAATTTACTAAACCATTTCGTTTTTAAGATTGGCTGTTTTTGTTCCGGAGATATTCGTTGTTAAATATTTCGGAATGCAGAAAAAAATACTTTTTTGTAAATTTCCTCAAATAACTGAAAATCTCTTAGAGATATCCCTGATAATTTCCTAATGTCATAGTCCCATCCCATGTTTGATCTTCCTCTAGGTCCCTTGATTCCTCGTGGATATCATCATGCAATTTTTGTGATCCGTCTGTTTTCCGTCCTTCTTGCCAGGGGTCCTGCCCATTGCCATTTGAAGGATTTTATTCTGTGAATGAAATCTATTACCTGAGTTTTTTGTCGTATCCACTCTATTCTTTTACGGTTTCTCTTGGTTATTCCTAGCATATTTCGTCCCATTGCAATTTCCTTATAAAGTCCGTTATAAGTGTCCAGATTTTGCAAGAATAGGTCATGACAGTCATGACTGCTAGTACACATTGCTTCAATATTTTCTTCTTTAGATAAAGTGGCATTCTAGATTTGAATACGATTGAGTTTTTTCCATAAATACTCCATGTTAATTTAATTCTCTTGTTGATTTTCTGGTAGTTGAGATTTTCACATTTAGTGTTGTGCAAATAATTTGCAAGCATGTGCAAATATGAATTTCATGATGCCAACTCGATTAAATGGGGAAGTTATTTATACTTTGCATCACCTTAGTCTAATTTGTTACTACTAAATTTATTTTTCTTTAAAAACTATTGACTCAATAAATTTTACTGAATCATACCTGATAGCAATAGCGCAAATTTTATTATGTCATATTTAATCCATTGTAAAGCAAAAACGCCAAAGTCAAATTTGACCTAAATCCTAATAAGATAAAATCCCATATGATGCAGACTTTATCTGTGACACTCTATAACAGAACAACAAATAAGGTTATTTCAGAAAACGCTATTAAAATAAGATTCCCATTTTACACATTAGCACTGTAGACAAACACAGCCGACACTTAAAAGCTCATTTCGTTTTCGTCTGAACGCAACAGCACTTAAAAATCCCACGTCGTCGAATCCGATAGACAGTCGTCGTTCACTTGGAGAAACGAACATTAATCTTCCCCAATCGATAAATCTTCTTTCGTGCCAATGCACCTCTCTAATTACTTTTTCGAGCAACGATTTCCGTCATAACTTATACAATCCTTCGAAATTAATTAAGAAACGTTTATATTAGTGCAGAGAATTAGTCATAAAACCCATTATTCATGCGAAACAATGGATCGGTTCGTTACTTTTTCCTTAGAAGAATAATGTAAGATAGAAGTATGATCGAAAATAGCTTGAAATTTCTTTTGTGTGTAGCCAGTTAAAAAAAACAAAAAACAATCTACAAATTGGTCGGAAATAATTTTATTCTAACTTAATCCACTATATTAATTTTTTGAAGTTAAACTTCTTTACGCGGGCGATGGGAGTAACAATTCAAGGCTGACACACAAGCTAGTGATAACAAAAAGTCGTAATGATCGAAAAAATGGTAAGGTTACAGTTAGCGGTTGGAACCTTTGGTGTTACACAGCAAAATAAAACACTAAATCATCACAGCATGTACACCAAAACACTTTTACTTTTACACTGGACGCGCGTTTCGCTAATCATCCAACCATGTTAGCATCATCAGCAGATGATTAAAACAGTTCAAATAATCTGCTGATAATGCTAAAGTGGTAAGCCAATGAGAAAACTGGGATGGGTTTTGGATCGTCATAACTCGGGCCATATATGAGCTAAGGGGTGAAATTCGAAATGTATCTTTTCATGATATTTTGACGTATAGTGCACTATGAAACCCCATCATCAATGGCAAAAAAATAGTCCGATTTAAATGAAATTTGGTATCGATAGATTGGACAAAGGCCAACTTGACAGTGTACGACACGTGTCACTGTGACAATTAGTTTTGACTTAAGAAATGTCAAAAGTTGATGTCGTCCGATCGGCTATGTGAGTGACGGTGCACGGGTTTACATATTCATCAGGGTGAAACTAAGGATTTTATATTGTAGAAAAATGTGGGTCGATTTCGGCATTGTTGGACACCGGCTACAAGATGACGCCCTCGACATTTCGAACCGATGCGACTAAATGAACGAAATCATCAGGACTTCTTTTAATTATGGGTCGATTGGAACCAAACTAGGTACGTGGATAGAGGTACCCGAATGGAGTCCTTAGACGACTTACACTTTTTCAAACACTTCCTTCAAATCATTCAATTTAATAGCTGTTAGTAAGGAGTTTCTCTCCAAATATGTGTAGGTACATAGTGCACACCAGGATGCACACATCACAAGAATATTAATTTTTGTAATGTGATGGACAATATAAAAAGTACTTTGGACAAATATAAAAAGTACTTGATGGACAATATAAAAAGTACCTAACCACAAAAGTACAAATATATATATATATATATATATATATATATATATATATATATATATATATATATATATATATATATATATATATATATATGAGAGTACAACTATCGATAGTAAATAAAGGCTGCTTTCGGCTAGCCCAAAATATATAATGGAAAATAAATTTCTTGCAGTTTTTAGGTATATAATAAAATTATATAAGAGTTTCTGCCTTGAACTGCTAATATGAAATTAATTCCACGCTGTGTTCGTCATAATGTGGATCAACCTGCTCTCACTACCGGTTTCGGGGCCCTACCCCATCATCAGGTGAGCTTGGGTATTTCCACAAAACGACGAGCACAGCGCAAAATATAAATACGACTTGTCGTAAAGTAGCGAGTAAGATATTAAGTCCCACATCGCGAGATAGAGGCCTGCGTGCAATGGTATATAGTACTTTCGTACCACCGAGGCACAACTATCGATAGTAAATAAAGAGCTTTTTCGAGCTAGCCCAAAATATATAATGGAAAATAAATTTCTTGCAGTTTTTTAGGTATATAATAAAATATAGCAGTTTCTTGCCTTGAACTGCTAATATAGAAATTAATTCCACTCTGTGTTCGTCATAATGTGGATCAACCTGCTCACTACCGGTTTCGGGGCCACCCCATTATCAGGTGAGCTTGGGTATTTCCACAAAACGACGAGCACAGCGCAGAATATATAAATACGACTTGTCGTAAAGTAGCGGTAAGATATTAAGTCCCCCATCGCGAGATAGAGGCCTGCGGAGAGACGATTTATTTTGGGCTAGCCGAAAAAGCCTTTATTTACTATCGATAGTTGTGCCTCGGTGGTACGAAAGTACTATATACCATTGCACGCAGGCCTCTATCTCGCGATGCGGGACTTAATATCTACCGCTACTTTGAGACAAGTCGTATTTAGATTTCTGCGCTGTGCTCGTCGTTTTGTGGAATAACCAAGCTTACTTGATGATGGGGTAGGGCCCCGAAACCGGTAGTGAGAGCAGGTTGGTCCACATTATGACGAACACAGCGTGGAATTAATTTCTATATTAGCAGTTAAAGGCAAGAAACTCTTATATAATTTTATTATATACCTAAAAACTGCAAGAAATTTAATTTCCATTATATATTTTGGGCTATCCGAAAAAAGTCTTTATTTACTATCGATAGTTGTGCATCGGTGGTACGAAAGTACTACCATTGCACGCAGGCCGCTATCTCGCGATGAGGGACTTAATATCTTACCGCTACTTTACGACAAGTAGTATTTATATACTCTGCGCTGTGCTCGTCGTTTTGTGGAAATAACCAAGCTTACTTGATGATGGGGTAGGGCCCCGAAACCGGTAGTGAGAGCAGGTTGGTCCACATTATGACGAACACAGCGTGGAATTAATTTCTATATTAGCAGTTCAAGGCAAGAAACTCTTATATAATTTTAATATATATATATATATATATATATATATATATATATATATATATATATATATATATATATATATATATATATATATATATATATATATATATATATATATATATATATATATATATATATATATATATATATATATATATATATATATATATATATATATATATATATATATATATATATATATATATATATATATATATATATATATATATATATATATATATATATATATATACAGGTAGTCCGATCTGTATTCCGGAAACTTCGGCAGCATATTCTGCAGATAAAAATAAGTAAAAAAGTTCGTATAAATGTATGTCTTAAAATGCTTAGTTTTGGAGATACAGGGTGTAGAAGTTTCATTTTTATTTCGATTTTTTCCAAATAATTTCTGAAGTAACGTCAATATTTGGATGAAAATTTGTGTCTGGGAGTTTTTTGACATGAGAAATTTGACTTTGATGTCAATATGACTCCTACTAGTAGAGGGCGCTACCTACATATTTTTTAACTGGTTTGAAGAGTAATAACTTTTCTTCCGTACCTGTATAAAACTACTAAGTAAAAAAATATACGTTTACGACGTTTTCTACGTGAAGAAGGTCTCTTGGTAAAAATCGCTACAAGTAATGGTTTTTGAGATATTTGGAATCGAAATTATCAATACCTGTCATCATTGACATAAATTAAACATGTTGACTAAATAGTTATTAGACTGAAATCATAAATTTGAAATGTTTTTGTGCTAAAAGTTTATCAGAAACCGTTTTATCGTCATTTTTTGCAGAAAAATTTATGATTAATTTAAAAAAATAAAAATTTCCCAAATTTATTATATTTTATTAGGTTAGCAACTTGCGGCCATGCTGATGCAATGCCGTCTCTAATAGAACAGCCTCTGAGCGAGATGTATGACGTCACGCTAGTTAGATACTACGGATTAATTATGTTGTAGAATACATGGAAAACATAATTATTATTCCTCGTATATGTAATATTTTGGATTATATTCGACACTATTTTTTTCATATGACACAACACTGATGAAGGCTATAAACGTTTATTTTTTTATTTATTTTATATATTTTAGGCTATAACGTTTTTTTTAAACCAAAAAAAAATAATGAAAAACCAAATGAAAATTTAATCAGTGCTTTTCCCGAACCTAAATCCCAAGAAAATCAAAAATTTTAGAATAATTTTACATATAAAATGACAGCGATCTTTATTTCATAGCCATCGCTGACGCCTTTTTTCTATGATATTGTATTATTTGCAAATATAATTTTTCGAACATTAATGCTTGCAAAATATACATATAAATTTTGTGAATGCAAATAATAATACATCACAATTAGTAGATATTGAATGTTTTTTATTAAATTAGATCGATTTTCAAACCCCAAAATCTAAAATATATTTTACATTTTACCCATTATCTTATGTACCTATTCATTATTTGTAGGTATATTGTAAAATATTTGCTGCATTTGTATGGTTCATAGTTTATTTGCCAAAGTATTTATTACTATAAATAGGTATATATATATATATATATATATATATATATATATATATATATATATATATATATATATATATATATATATATATATATATATATATATATATTGTATTTATTAACTGTATATTATGTATATTTCATGTAAACTATATCAGTTTTAAAATACAAACCAAAAATACGAGGAATAATTATGTTTTCCATGTATTCTACAACATATTTATTAATCCGTGGTATCTAACTAGCGCGACGTCATAAATCTCGCTCCGAGGCTGTTCTATTAGAGGCGGCATTGGTCTGATATTTAGAAATGTCAAAGGCTGATGACATTTTACTTTTGTCAATTATGACATTTCGCATAAGTTTCGCACATAGATAAATGCAACAAGTTTAGATTGGAAAGCCCATAAAAATTTTGGGTCGCGACCGTTATACGCAATCTGGCGCTGCCATAGCGGTCGCTAAGAACAACGGCAAACAAAAACAGAAATAATTTTCTCTTGTCAAAGTCAGAATCTTCAAAAATCATAATAAACTTTCAAAATCTAAACCGCTCTCATTGCGCTCTCATTAAAGAAATTGTTTGAAAGTGTTTATAGCGTCCATTTTCAAAGTAATTATTGCTATCTTGTGAGTTTAATTCAAGTTTTATTTACTCGAAACGGTGATAATTGTGAAAAAGTGGCATTAAAAACTTAAACTGTGAACTGTGAACTGCAAAAACCATCGTGGATCGTGGCATAACGTCGCGTCGGTTTCCAATATTTCATAGGTATTTCATACATGCGTCCTTATATAAAATAAAGTTTCTTGTATGCAACACACTGTATTTTATTTATAAAATTAAACGAAAATAATTATAAATTTGAATAAACAATATTTAGCGATATAATTCCGAAAAAGCCGAACCACTCCGAAATTTTCAAAAGTTTTGGGTCGCGACCGTTGCAAGAATAGCGCCAAATAGTGTTTACATTGTCCTTATGGGCACTTTCCAATCTAAACTTGTTTCATTTATCTATGGTTTCGCATTGATTTTTGCAAGAAGAGGAAGAACTGTCACTTGTTTTGTTATTTTCCTTTTCTATTTCACGAAAGTAAGAAGAGTTACCTATCTGATTCGTTCCGGCACTCATTTTAAAGAATATCAGTAACTTTTTGGATTTTATATTTACCATGTTGGTAAAGAATAACGGTCAAAATTCAAAGTTATTCATTTTATAGACTATATCTACTCAACGTGTTAATCTTTCGTCAATAATGACCATATTATATTGACTACTTCCATTCTAAATATCTTGAGAACGATTGCTCGTACCGATTTTTACAAAGAGATATTTTTTACGTAAAAAGTCACAGAGATGTATATTTTTTCACTCGATACTTTTATACAGATACGGACAAAAAGTTATGACGCTTCAAAACAGTCAAAACACATGTAGGTGACGCCCTCTACTAGTAGGAGTCATATTGACAACAAAATCAAATTTCTCACGTCAAAGAACTCCCAGACACCAATTTTCATCCAAATATTGATGTTACTTCAGAAATTATTTAGAAAAAATAGAAATAAAAATGAAACTTCTATACCCTGTATCTCTGAAACTAAGCATTTTAGGACATACATTTATACGAACTTTTTTACTTATTTTTATCTGCAGAATATACTGCCGAAGTTTCCGAAATACAGTTCGGACCATCCTGTATATATAGGATTAAACTAGACATAAATTGTCAAATTCAACAAGTGTAACCATAGTTTCTCGACATATATTTACTTACAAGGTATTAGTTTTATATGTTTTTATATTATTTTCAATAGCTTAATTCGAGTTCCCAAAAAGTACGGTTCTAGAACGGTTTAAAACAATCGCACAATCTAATTACGAAAATCATTCATGTCAAAAGTTGCAAAAAATCATGTTGTGCCTGTGTTTTGAACCGTTCTAGAACCGTACTTTTTGGGAACTCGAATAATGCTCGAGTAATAACTCGAATAATAATTGATATTGTTTAAAAAGTTATTTGTGACGTTTAAAATAAAGGCATGTTCTATTCGGAGTAAATGACTTTTGTTAGGGATGTTCGGTTCTAAGATTTCAGTACCGGTATCCGGTACTACGAAGAACCGGTCCTACAACCGGTATACGGGTTCCAACAATTAGATCGGTGAGACCGATACTAAACCGGTATACTGGCTGGACCGGAAGACCGGTTGGACCGGATGGACCCAAAGACCGCTTGGACCGGAAGACCGGATGAACCGGAATATCGGAAAGACCGAAATAACAGTTTTTGTTCTTGTGTCAGTCAGCACCTATCTCATGATATTAAAAAATATGAATAGCAAGTTCCCGTGTCTGTAACGATAAGTAAATACGGTAACATAATAAATACGGTATTTAGGGGGATAAATTAGATTTCTAGGAATATATCGTAATATCCGTTACCGTTATAACGTTATTGATCTAACTTAAGATTGTCATTGTTTATGTTCGCATTTCCGGCATATTCTTGATTTCTTGTCCAATATTATCTTTAATTATGAAAAATGGAAAAAAGTACTGGAAGCTGCTTGGAGATATAAATGGAGCGGAAATAAGATGCTATTTTACATATTTTAAATAATACAGTAGACCATATTGAATATCGGCTGTGTTTTACGGACATTTTAATTTATATAATACATATGGTCGAGTGATCCATGAGTAAGATGCTTTAATTTAATTTTAGATGTACTAAGAAAAGAAGACTAGATAACCAGAACAAACTAGAGTAAAAAATATCTTAAACATACTTCAAAATGAATTACACTGCATGATCCTGACCGCATTATACCGAATGATCGAAAAAAAACGGCGTCCAGTTGGTTTGAAAATGAGCATCGATTACATTCCCCATATAATTTTACATATAAAATGACAGCGATCTTTATTTCATAGTCATTGCTGACGCAGTTTTTTTCAATAATACGTACTTAGAGTAGGAGAACACAATCAGCTTTGCACAAAAACCGGTACCGAAATCGTTTTATACAGGTTTTTCGATTTTCATATTATCATGAATCTATTTTTCTGTACCATTTGAAACCGGTCTTCCGATATCGATTGAAACCGGTCTTTCGGGACCGATTTAAACCGGTCTTCCGGTACCGGTATCAAAACCGGTATACCTGTCTTGTAAAAGACGATACCGATACCCCAATATTTCAGAAGTACTGGTCCTGATACCGGTATACGGGAAGACAACGTACAGCCTCGCCACAAAAAGTCTCATTTTTACTTCTAATAAAACAATAAGTACCTATAATATTTTTAATTTTTGAAATAAAATAACTCCGCTATTTTTTATTTTTTACTTACATGGCAACTTACTTTTATCGAGATCTATGAGCCTAATATTTGTACTTATTTATGACCAAACCTGCATAAAGATAACGTTTTTGTATTTATAACAAGTATTTTCCTTCTAGCGACCAATGGATTTTTTTTAAATTAATATCTAATCCATTTTTTTTAATTTGGCATGAGCTTTCCTCTGCAGCTTGGCATCTAAAATCATACTTAGATTTAAACTGAAGTGGTAGTTTAAATATTTCAAAGAAATTTCAAGTCAAAATCCATAGAACAACATAGATATATTGAGTATAAAAAAATGACATTGAGACAAAGCTTCACAAATGTATTTATTAAATACAATAGCTTGATCTATTGATTGTCGATGAAGCTATTTTGGCTTTTTGTACAATAAAGCGTTGTTTATTATTATTTATTATTGATATAATATTTCTCGAAAAAGCACATTACTATAAGATTGTTTCAGATGAAAATGAAAATTGACGTACAGAGCAATAATCATAAAATACTTATATATGTATAATTCCAACAGAATTCTTTACAGAATTTAAGGTTTATAAATAATGTTAAGACTGAAGCAGTAAAGTTCCTCTAATAAAAATAAAAGAATTTAATAAAAACAACTTTTTCATTAATTCTAAGCAATAACAGATAGTAACATTAAATTTTATATAAAATTAGATCTTAAATGTCCACAAGTAATCAGTGCTTTATTATAAATTATACTACTCACTTACTACACAACAAAATACAATAAATTCCTGAAACAAAATACAGGGTGGTTCGAACTGTATTCCGGAAACTTCGGCAGCATATTCTGTAGATAAAAATAAGTAATAAAGCTAGTATAAATGTAAGTCATAAAATGCTTATTTTCGGAGATACAAGGCCTAGAAATTACATTTTTATTTTGATTTTTTCCAAATAATTTCTGAAGTAACGTCAATATTTGGATGAAAATTCTGGTGTCTGGGAGTTTTTTTTAACATGAGAAATTTGATTTTCATGTCAATATGACTCCTATTTGTAGGGGTGTCCTACAAATGTGTTTCAACGCCACCTACATGTGTTTTAACTGTTTTGAAGAGTAATAACTTTTTGTCCGTATCTGTATAAAAATTAATGAGTTAAAAATATACATTTCCGTGACTTTTTACGTAAAATATGTCTCTTGGTAGAAGTCGCTACGAGCAACTGTTCTCAAGACATTTAGAAGATAAATAGTCAATACATGTCATTATTAACAAAAGATAAACACGTTGAATAGTTATTTGACTGAAATAATAAATTTGGGAAAATTTTATTTTTTTAAATCTATACTAATATTAAATCCTTAAGTGACTGACATACTGATTAATCACGATCCTGCTCAAACCACTCAAAGTAAGAAGCTCAATTTTAGCATACAGGTGTAGCATCTTTATACAGGTTAGGATCTAGGGTGTAGAGGTTCGATAAGAAGGGATTTTTCGAAATTCCAGTTCTAAGAGGGTGAAACCACCCCCCAAATATTACAATATTTTTTATTTAATAAACGGTTTCCGAAAAAACGCTTAAACGCGTATATTTTATTTTGTTTTTTTACATATTTTTAAATTTTTTTAAATGTATACAGGATGTTTCGAAAAATCTGGTTATTGATTAATCACGATCCTGCTTAAAGCGCTTGACGTAAAAAGCTGATTTTTGGAAAACAGATTGACTTTAGGGTGTAGAGGTTCGACAAGAAGGGATTTTTCGAAACTCGAATTCTAAGGGGGTGAAACTATCCCTCAAATATTAAAATATTTTTTATTTAAAAACCGGTGAGTTTTTCGGAAAAACTCTTAAACACGTATTTTTTATTTTGTTGTTTTACATATTTTAAGATTTTTTATAAATTTATACAGGGTGTTTCATAAAATATGACCATTGATTAATCACGATTCTGCTTAAACTGCTTGACGTTTAAAGCTGATTTTTGGTAAGCGGATTGGCTGTGGGGTGTAGAGGTTCGATAAGGAGGGGTTTCTCGAATCTCAAATTCCAAGAGGGTGAAAACACCCCTCAAATATTACAATATTTGTTATTTAAAAAACGGTTAGTCTTTCGGGAAAACACTTGGACAATCATAATTTATTTGTTTTTTTAAATATATTGAAATTATTTAAAAAATCATACAGGGTGTTCCAAAAAGTTGGGTAATTTCTTAACCACGATTCTGCTTAAACTGCTTGACGTAAAAAGCTTATTTTTGCCAAACGGATTTTTCGAAAGTCAAATTCCAACAAGATGAAACTACCCCTCAAATATTACCAAGTTATATAATAATATCGCCATATTGTTTTTTCTCATGCTGACATAAATGTGAGAAAATTTTATCCAGTTTGTATGATAATGGAAATTCTTGCTTTGCTCTATCATCGCCATTACAAATGATTAATTCGACGCGAACGAAGTCGCTGCGCTCGTACACGCTAGTTAATCATGAAATTTTCTGCGAAAAAATGATGATAAGACAGTTTCTATTGAACTTTTCGCACAAAAACATTTCAAATTTATGATTTTACTCTAATAACTATTTAGTCAACATGTTTAATTTATGTCAATGATGACAGGTATTGATAATTTCGATTTCAAATATCTCGACAACCATTACTGGTAGCGATTTTCACCAGAGACCTTTTTTACGTAGAAAACGTCGTAAATGCATATTTTTTACTCAGTAGTTTTATACAGGTACGGACAAAAAGTTACTACTCTTCAAAACAGTTAAAAAAGATGTAGGTGGCGTCTCCTACAAGTAAGAGTCACATTGAAAAACTAAAAAACCATCAGATACTAATTTTCATCCAAATATTGATTTTAGTTCAGAAATTATTAGGAAAAAATCGAAATAAAAATGAAACATCTACACCCTGTATGTCCGAAACTATAAGAATTTTCGGACATACATTTATTCAGACATTTTACTTATTTTTGTGCGTAGAACATGCTGCTGAAGTTTCCGGAATGCAGTTCGGACCACCCTGTATAATAAATATGATATTGTAACAAATGCCCACACGATATTATATTCATTACGAGAAGTTATTTACTTCGCCTAATTGCACAAAGTTTATTGCTCGAAAGAGAATGACAACATAATATCTTAATTTCATAAACTTCATTAGTGTCATTATAGTTTTTTTTTGTTAGTTTTGAAAGAGAATTAGAAAATAAAGAAAGAAAGTTTATACATATAGGTATATATTTTACCAGTGCCTTTCTGATGTTTAGGTATATTAATATTATATGACTTTTTATTTACTCTTTCATTATCTTTTTTTACTTATTTTATTATTCTAAACACCAAAACAGTAATTACATATTAATGGTTAAACAACAATGAATAAAAAAATAAGGTTGCAATTTAATTTTTAAAGAGTGCCTTCCAATTGCTGCAGAAATATATATATGGATTTAAGCACAGAATATCTAGCGTAGCTAGATATTCTGTGGTTTAAGTCAACAAATTTCAGATTAAATATTTCAGAAAGTAAGATCAAAACTTGAATGTTATTGACACGTCAAATAAAAAAATCAATTTATACTGTATCTTTTATTTGTAAAATATAATATTGCACCATACCTTGAAGAAATGGTGTAATTGCAAGTATAATATTATACAGGGTGTCTCAATATTCCGTGGACATAGAACAACTAAGTATATATTTTTGGTATAAAAATTTACATATGTTTATAGACACAATTTACATCTATTAAAAAGTGCCTCGTTTGTCCGTTCGTTTGAAAGCATCAATACAAAATAAACCAGAACGTTAATTTATAATTTTTGAAGCTTATTGTCAACGATCATTTGTGATATTAACATTATATTTATTTAAAAAATAATTTAAGATTTTATGCGCTTATGTAGCTTCATATGACACATAGTTTGACATTTATCGTACTATAAATTATTAAAAGTTGTTAAATATGTTGTCAAATAGATAAAACAATCCAAAACACCAAAAAAATAAGGTTTAAAAGTTCAAACTAAAAAAACCCAACCTAAATATCAATTCTAAATCACCGAAATTAAACTATCTATATCTATCTATCATCTCTATAGAAACATCATCAATCTCAGCTTATACAACCATTTCCAATTATGGTGTAGCCTCCCCCACATATATAGATACTCTCTTTGTAGTTGGACCCATTGTTGTCTATTGTTGGCTATGCGGCCTAACCTAACCTAACCTAACTCAAAAGTGGCTCACCCCTATAACTTTTCTTATTTATTCAGATAAAAACAAACAAGATTTGGTATTGCTCTCGGTAACTTCCTGTTTCACCGGAAATGACTAAAACTTTTGGTTTTTAAATGGAACCAGTATTTTTTTCTTTATTCGATATAAAATGACTCTCTCAATAGAATGACATATCATATATCCACTTTTGACACTTTCGCTTAAAAATCAGATTTTAAATTTCAATCTAGAGTGCCATGGCTGTCTTAAAAACACTAATTTTTAATCAAGGAGCCTTGGAAAAATATATTTGATCGTCTAATGTTTTTTGTATCTTTTCCTGGTCGGTCAACAGATGCCCAAATCGTATTTTTAATCATATTTCCTTTTTTTTATGGAACGAGGATGCCTCATTAGAAATTTGAAAAAAGCATTTTCTACAAATAATTTGGTACCACATTCTTGGTATTTCGAGTCAAATTGTCGTTATGAACCGGAGATGCCAATTCCGAATAAAACATATGCGAAAATGTCAAAAGTTGACATATGTAATGTCATTCTATTCAAAGTGTCTATCGAATAAAAGTAAAATAATACCCAGGCTGCCATTTTAAAATCAAAAGTTTTAGTCATTTCCAGTGAAACAGGAAGTGGCCGAAAACAATTGAATAAGTCAATCAATCCAGATTTATCTCATACACTAACGTACCAAATCCCGTTTTTATCTAAAAAATAACAAAAATTATAAGGGGAGCCATTTTTGAGAAATACCCGGTATGTTCCGATCGAACTCTAACTCATATGTCAGACTGACTTTGATTAGAAAAACGAATTTACCTATATTCTAAAATTTTTTATTTTATGTTTTATATTTGTCTCCATTTAAATCACCTTCGGCCCATGGTAATCGATGCCCTCCTCCCCATCGTGTCACAGCGCAGCAGCTAAATTTGGCTCGCTTCGATTTAGCCAAATTAGGCCGAAATCAATTTCGGGCCTAAGCTTGATCGATGACGGTGGCTTTCTTAACCGCCGCCGAACTCCCCCCACCCCCTTTTCACAAAAAAATAAATTAAAGTGTTAAAAAAGTGTCCGCCCTTTCATCTCCCCTCGTAGATGTATAATACAACAGAGACAGGGTTGGATGCATTATTTTATTTGGTGGTTTTAATACTTTTACTATACATTATTGACGAAGCGGTAAACATTGAGAATATAACAAATTAATGACGTATCACCACCCCTCAACTACCCTTGAATATGTAGAATAGTTCTTCTAAAATATAGTCACTTTCCTTTGCAGCATTCGCTGAACTTATACAGGGTGTCCCAGGCTGAGCGTGCATTAGAAGTTTCTAGAGAACTGCAATATCTAGATCGGAGATATTTTGCATATCATTGTTTCACAACGAGATTTATCGATTAAAAATATTTTCAATACAGCAGACAGCCAGTTTTTTTCGTCTAAAAATTTTAAATAATTTTTATCTCAAAAACGGTTAATGTTAGGTATAGAGTGTTAATATCAAAATTTATGAAATTTTACAGAGAATTTAACTACGTAATAAAAAATGGGGGCACCTATTGAAAATAAGATAGTTGCTGTCAACTTCCGGTATTTCCGGAAGTGCCACCATATTGAAACTATTTTTAATCGATAGATTACGTTGTAAAACAATGATGTGCAAAAAATCTCTGATCTAGATATTGTAGTAATCTAGAAACTTCAAATGTACGCACATTAAAACAGACCTGGGACATTACTCTGTAATACTAGCTACACGCCAGTATGATCATAACAGATTGGATAAAACCCAATGACTAAAGAATCCAAGGACAAATAACACCCGAGAGAAAATTGTTACGATGTCACCAAACAGGAATATATTTTTTCTTAACTTAGCTGTTTGAAGAGATATTTACATTTTTTGATTAATGTTTTGACTACGCCTATACAGAGTGATTCCTGCAAGTCGGTCATGCTGTCGAGGAATGATAGGGGACGTCGAAATATTAATTTTGATATAGCACACTATGGGTCGGAAATGCCTCTTACGCAAGATACAGGGTGTTAAAGTTTTTGAAAAATTAAAGATATTTTTTAATAGTTTTTTTAACAGTTGAAAGTATCGTTATAAAATTTTATTGTAGGAGTCTGCCTAACAGAGACACATTAAATGTAAAAAGAAGAGGTTTTAGTTTCAACCGTGTTTCGTGGCGTAGCTGTGATACGCATCGGCTAATATTTTCAAAAAAAATAGTACGCCACTGATAAAAATAAAAATTTCGGAATGTTTTTATTTACTCGGTTTATTTCCAAGAAAAAATGTCTCTTGTAACTTTCTTCTATCTAACACCATTTTGTCACAATTTAAAAATAAATATTTTTTTTATGAGAACCTTAAATATGCGAATTATTATAACTTTTACCTCAACACTACGAATTTTATTATTGACAATAAAAAAAATTCTAGTGTAAATTTATAATTTTTTAAAAATTTGGAAATAAACCGAGTAAATAAAAAAAGTCCGAAATTTGTATTTTTGTCAGTGGCGTACTATTTGTTTTTGAAAAAATTACCCGATGCGTATCACAGCTACGCCACTGGTTGAAACTAAAACCTCTTCTTTTTACATTTAAAGTGTCTCTGTTAGGTAGATTCCTATACTGAAATTTTATAACGATACCTTCAACTGTTAAAAACTATTAAAGAATATCTTTAATTTTTCAAAAACTTTAACACCCTGTATCTTGCGCAAGAGGCATTTCCGACCCATAGTGTGCTATATTAAAATTAATATTTCGACGTCCCCTATCATTCCTCGAAAGCATGACCGACTTACAGGAATCACCCTGTATATGGTGTATACGGTGGTATCATACTAATTAATTACGAAAAAAACGCATTAAAATGTTAACAAAAGGTACAAAACTAGTATCGACGTATAGCACACATCGAGTACATATAATATCAGAAAAATAATTATGGAATTGAATAAGAAAACTAACTTCTGGTTCTTTCTTATCCTTGCGGCTTTTATAGTTGACAGCTCAACAACTAATCACCATTTTGCTACTAGAGCGCAGTCATCAGCATGATGAACTTCTGTGATAAATTTTATGCGTGTTTTTGCCCTGACTCTTTTTATGACCAGACCGCCGTCGTATCTGAATCTAATGCTCATTCTTCTTTTCTGCAGATTGATGTCAATGTCAGATTCCACTTTGCCACTAATTGCTGTTGTATAATAGAGAACGCTGCTATGAATATATTGAATAGGAGAGGCTCTAAGACATATCCCTGCTTAACTCCTGTATTTGTAATAGGAATCGCTCAGTGATCCATGATGTAACACTGTTGAATTGTTGTTCTGGACCCAGGGAGCAACGCTTTGTCACATTTAGGGAACATTAGGAACAGTTATATATCTGCGTTTTATTGCTTCATATCAGGCAAAAGATGGGTCTGGTAACGTAACAACGACGTCACCTAGAACACATTTCCTTTAAAGGAATAAAATGCTCACTGGGGAGGCTTTGTATTAAACAGCACAACAGTAACAAATGGCCGCAAATGAAAGAAGATGTTAGGGAGGCATCATCATCAAACAAATATGAATTAGCTACTAATTAGAAATATGAACTAGCATAAATAAATTTACTACTGTAGTAATACTTCACATTTTCCACACCACAACCCTGGAAAGGTACAAAAAATACGCGTTTCTCAATATGCGGCCCGAATCCCGAATATAAATCAGATTTTTAAATTTAATTTTGCCGCGCGCGAACCGTCTTCGTTGCCGAAAATGTCGATGAAATACGACGAAATGAGCGACCGATAAATTTTTCAGAAGTGCCAAAAGGAGAGGCGACCAAGACAGGCCAGACCAATTCCGTTTTGAAAAACGAGATAGAAAGTCAGATAGAGCGAGAGAAAACAAGGACGGAGAATAAATTCACATCTTTTAAAATCCTCACGCATCTCTAATAACATATGTGATTACTTAGACAGAATTTTAAAGAACCAAAAGTTATTACATTTGAATCTATTTTATTAGATGGCTACTGTCCTATTCCACTGCGGAATTCTCAGTTCTATTGTAGTTTGTATCGGGGGACAACACACAATAGATCTGAGATCAGGATTTTTAAAAAGGATACGACTGAAGAATACACTCTAGAGATTGCATTCTTCAATACTATCCTTTTCAAAATATCTAATAATTTGGAATAATTTTAATTGATTTTAACTGGCCTCCCATTAGCTCTTCACCAATCTTAACATCGACCAATACAAAGCAAGGTATTGGACATTTGCAAGGCTATTGAACCAAATGGCAGAAAAAAAGGCAAGAATATGCAAGAATGGCAGAAAAAAAGGCAGAAATTTACGCTATCGAAAGATTATCGTACAGTTTATCTTATATAGGAACTATCGAAAAACAGGAAATTACCATCATATCTGATAGTCAAGCAGCACTAAACTGGCGAGCAACTCAGTAACCATCAATTCGAAGTTGGTCAAAGAATGCCTAGAGAAGCTCAACAAATTAGGCAAATAAAATAAAATCCTCCTACTCTGGCTGCCTGCTCATCAAGAGATAGAAGGCAATGAAAAAGCAAATGATCTAGCTAGGAAAGGAGCGAACACTCCACTAACTGGACCAGCACCGTTCTGTGTTTTCCAAACGGGAACCAACTGAAGAATCTGGAAGATTCCATCCGTAACTTGGAATGGGTGTCCTCCAACGGTTTAAAACACTTTGAAAAGTTACTCAGAACTTACGACCGAGAAAAATCCAGGCTATCTAAAGGTTTTCCTTGATTTAAGTAAAAACAATATTCGGATTGTCACGGGGTTTCTAACAGGACACTGTCTCCTCAACGAACACCCCTCAGTAGGCTGAAGCTAAGAAACAACGACGAATGCAGATTCTGTGGGGAAATGGGGGGGAAACACCAGAACACCTTATCACTGAGTGCGCCGAGACGACGACCATTCGTGCGCATGAACTTTGGTACGGCTATTGATATCGAAGGATGGAGAGCTGGCCTCTGTGGAGCCGTCATAGATACTGGCTTTTGTTAAAGCCCTGAGACTGTATGATGAGTTATAACTCGTTATAACAAATGGAGATTGTGTTTTATAAGTACCAAATAGTATAACTCATTATAACTCAAGAAAGGGGAACACACAATAGATCTGTAAGGTCGCGGTGATTAACCTACTAACCCCTACTAAACATTCTACATTCTACAAGGCTATTGAACTGAGAGAATGTATCTAGTAGATAATATATATGTTACGGTTAAAGTACGATGCCCGGTTAATGTCGACATTAACATGTTAATGTTTGGGTCAGGTAATGTTTTTGGTTGTTTTGTTGTGTGTTATTCTCGAGATTAACCGGGTAATGTCGATATTAACCGGCCATCGGACCTTAACCGTAACATATACATCTACATCAGCCATTTTTATTTTTATTGAAAGAATATGTTGTTGATAATACCATGCGCTTTAATTGCCTATAAGCTTGCAATGCCCTGCACTGAAAAAAATATAAGTATTTTTACAAAAAAAAAATAGATATATTATAGTATTTAAAAAAAAACTTTATAAATCATAAATTTTTGCGTATATTCACAAAAAACTGTAATTTTGCAAAAAGGTTTATATTTAATGAGTATCACTAAACGGTATTAAATTCACAATAAGTTTTATGAGTTTAAAAATTAAATTTAAATCATAAATATTTACAATAAAAAAAATTGCATATCTCTAGACATATTCTCAAAACCTTGTGTAAATTTACCATAATATATTTAGTAAAAAAAAGGCGACACGTCACGTAACTTCTTGGGAAGCTGATGCGAATTAAGTAATCGATTGAAAACGTAGAAGAAAGACGAAGAACATTTTAATCTAAGAAGTTTTTTGAACAGGTGGGTGTCCCACTGCGTGGATGATTAGTGTTTTTATTATTTAAGGGTACGTATATTATATTAATTATGTTTATATGTGGTTTCTGTAGATATAAAGCCAGCTTTCTTAGAAAACACAATCTCCATTTATTATAATTATTTGCATTTTAATTTTAGCGGTTTTTATGTAAACATAATTGTTCCATGTGATCTCTCTATATCAACATATCTCTAAGTATTATTTATTCTTTCAGACTGTGTTTCGGAGGACAAATTTAATAGAGGATCGGAGTAGAGGACTCTATACCTCCATAGTCTCTAAGTTGGTAAGTTCACTGTTTTGATTAGATACCTTTTTCTTGCATGTTTTTTTATTTTGTATCTAATGGCCATTTTATTCCTATTTTGGTTAGGCGCAGAATTCCAGTAAGGTTCTTCTAGACAAGAAGAGATGGCAATGAGTATCTTACTTAAGTTCTGTTTTGTGACCTTTTATTAACCTTTATATTAATTAATAACACGTGTTTTATTAAGTTTATTAATATTTACTAACGCTTTGTGAATTTACAAAAGTAATTGTAAATTCACTATAATAAAATGTTTAAAATTGCTGTTACTTTATAGTAATAGTGATGGGATAACTCGAGCAAAAATTAGCTCGAGTACTCGATTATATTGAAATAGCCGACATCGCTCGATTATGAACGAGCGATGCAAGTGACGAGTTACGAGCGACGGACGCAAGCGATCCTAGAATGAAATAAATCGAAATCCGATTTTAATGTGACATACTCGATAAAAAGCCGAGCGAATTTTCTACATATATTGCAGATAGCAAATTTATACGACGTTATCCGTTGCGTATCTGAGTGACAAAATTTTACGACCTGATCGACAATGCTTTGAAATAAACTAAATCAAGCAAATTACTCGTTGCTCGTCGCTTGCTACTTGCCATTCATCAGCGAAAGAATATGTGCTCTGCGCACGCAACTTACTGCTTGGCGTTATGGCGTTGGCCTCTAACACACTCGTCAAGGGGCATAGGAAGTAGCGAGGGAAGGAGGCAGAAACGTAGTATAGCAACATTACTCGTCATGCTGCATATCATGCTCCTCGTCCTGCAAACCATTCCCTGTTTTGTCGGTTTTTTGAGTGCGAGTCAAAGGAGCGGCAATATACGTAGTGCAGAGCGTTGCGAGTAATTACGCGAGCGAAGCAGAATGTGGGCGGAAATGTGGGCATTGCGGTAGTACGAGGAGTAGGGCGATGAGCAGCGCGAGGAGCATAGTGTGGCAAAGGCATTACGAGTACAATGAGCGACGATATCGTATTTTTAATACGAGCGATATTTCGCTCGATTATTGAAATCGCTTGAAACTCCAGTACTCGATTATTAAAATTAATCGGTTTTTCCCACCACTAGTAATAGTACAAGAAGTTGGCGATTTTAAAAGATAAATTTACAATCAATAAGTAAATTTACTATGAAATACACATTTTTTAAACAAATTCAAAAATAATATTGGGGAGTATAAACATATATTATAACATATATTTCCATACATGCCACAAATTAGCCATACAGTGATTTTACAAACGCGTTGTAAAACTAAAGAACGGATGGTAAATTTACTACAATAATCTGTGGCAAGAAATAACCCTCAATATTGTTATTAAATTCACAAATTAATTTTTTCAAAGTATTATAAAATAAACGAACTGTTTCTTTTCCTTATTAATCATTTTGTATGCATTTTTAAATAGAAAAGTAGTTTAATTAAATTATTATTAGAAGACAATATATTATTATTAATTAATGAAAATTATTTTACATAACATCATAATAATTCTTCTCGCATAATTTTCAAACGAAATTAATATCTTTAAAAGCTATAAAAGTGTCATGTAGCCATATACATAAACATTAGATCGATGTCACTTTTATAGAGGCATTATTTCAGAATATTAAGTACATTGTCACCGCTAAATAAATGAGTCAATTCTTTACAAATATACATAAAATTACTTGTTAACGTCAAAGTAAAACCATACATTTAAAAAATATTCCAAGCAAAACGATTGAAATGAAAACCCACAGGAAAATCTAGAAGTCTTTTTTTTTATTTTACGACTTGTAACGTTTATGGAAACACGTCAGTTTTTGAGTTACAGTTACGCTCTGTTAATTTATGAAGATGTCAAGGGTTCGATGTTTCGATTTTTTATTGGTTTTTAAAAGAGCTTTATCTCCAAAGTTAGTCAAGAGTGTCGGAGGCGAATGTTGATGTATTGATATTTGTTGGAGAGTTGTGTTTCAAATATAACATAACGTAAGTTTATGTATTTTTCTTCTACGTATATTTATTGAATAATAACAGAAGGTTTTTCATTATAATATATTATTATAGTAATACAGGGGGTTAGGTTAGGTTAGACGGGTGGGAACCTATGGTGTTACAATAGCCAAAAAAGCACTAAATCACCAGAATAAACCAAAATACTTTTAACGTGAAAAGCGTTTGGTGTATAGTGGTGATTTAGTGTTTTTTTTTGCTTTTTTTCAAGTTGAAACATATCTTTCCGTAAAGAAATTGATTTGCTACAAGGTAGTACGTTGTTATATTCATCCTTAAACTTAAAATGAACTATGTAAATTATGTATTTAAGATTTTCTTTTAAAACGAATTTATATTGACTTTTTTATTTATTACTTTTAAGTAGTAAAAAATATCAAACAATTTGTAAAAATGAAGTATGTACAAAAAAATATTTAATAGTATTATGTCGTAGGGCATAATGCAACTTCTTATAAACTCCCGGCAACACTCTCTGTACATCACGCTATTGACTGATAGGCATTTTTCAAAAGCATTGCAATAAAAACGTGAACTTAACGTCATAAAATTGTTCACAGCAGAGTGAACAATTTTATGACTTTTTTATATAACTATGATTTTTTATACAGGGTTGTTCACCACATACAACACGGAGTATTGTAGCTAAACGGCTAGATTTTTACAAATTGTAAGTTTTGGGTTCGTTGAAGGACTATTAGAGCTACAATTTAAAAATATTTTTACAAGATACAGAGTGTCCCAAATAAATAAAAAATATCAAAGTTGTATTTTTTTAAATGGAACACCCTATATATTATTACATTTTTAGTTTCTACGATTAAAATAAAGGTAAATTTGATTAACGTTTATTACACTTAAACCTTACCGTTTTTGAAATATCTTCAATTTTGTGAAATTGCAGTATAAATTTTAAGGCTTCATTTCTCCGAGGATATCAAAGTTTTTAATACTAAATATTTACTGAAATTTATTTATTGATCAGTTATTGTATTGCAATAATAAAAACTTTACTACCTTATACAGAGTGTCTAAAAATTTATTTTAAATAATTTCTAGCTTCAAACGCCAATAACTTCTTTAATTTAAATAGAATACCCTGTATATTTTAGGAGAATCAGATGCACAATTTAATTGTCTATCAAATTGCATTATACCATTTTTTACCTATCCCTTCAAGTTTCCGTAGAAAATGCATTTTCTTGTAATTTAGAACTCATTTATCAATATACCCATGGAATACTGACATTTTAGATTATTTTTAAAGATTTTTAAAGAATTTTTAAAGAGTACAGATACTAATATTGTCGATATAGTTCGTTTATTTCATTAACAAATTAAAAAAAACTGTTTAAATATTTGTTAAAGAGGACCAATTAATATGATTTCAGTATTCAAACTACATTAATTGACTGTTTGCGTTGATTAATAATAATTGCTCCAAATACTAAAAAACTGAATTATGTATGTGTATTAGACAGTGTGGTAAAAAGTAACACCTTCAAAATTATATTTAATTTGTTGACAAATGCTTATTTATAACAACAGAGACGTTCATTTTCATAACTTATTATTATATTGATTTCTGATTCAAATCCACATTTATTTAAAATAATTTATTAACGAACACAATTAAGTATGTAGTTAATTAGTATTTGGGCGGAAGTACTGGTGGTATATCTAATTAATGGTATACTCTTTTATAAAGATTTAAATAGTTTTTTTAGCATACAAATGGGCTAGTAATATTATCGTTTTAGGAAAAACGATAATATTTTAGTCTGTACATTTTGTACATTTGTTGTTATAAAAACAATCTAAAATGTCAATATTCCATGGGTATATTCATAAATGAGGTCTAAATTATAAGAAAATGCATTTTCTACGAAAACTTGAAGGTATAGGTAAGAAATGGTATAATACAATTTGATAGACAATTAAATTGTGCATTTAATTCTCATAAAATATACAGGGTGTTCTATTTAAAGTAAATAAGTTATTGCCGTTTAAAGCTAGTAATTATTTAAAATAAATTTTTAGACACTCTGTATAAGGTAGTATAATTTTTATTATTGCAACACAATAACTGATCAATAAATAAACTTCAGTAAATATTTAGTATTAAAAACTTTGATATCCTCGGAGAAATGAAGCCTTAAAATTTATACTGCAATTTCGTAAAATTGAAAATATTTCAAAAACGGTAAGGTTTAAGTGTAATAAACCTTAATCAAATTTACCTTTATTTTAATCGTAGAAACTAAAAATGCAATAAGATACAGGGTGTTCCATTTAAAAAAATAAAACTTTGATATTTTTTATTTATTTGGGACACTCTGTATCTTGTAAAAATATTTTTAAATTGTAGCTCTAATAGTCCTTCAACGAACTCAAAACTTACAATTTGTAAAAATCTAATCGTTTAGCTACAGTACTCCGTGTCGTATGTGGTGAACAACCCTGTATAAACTTAAAGGGGATGATAAGCATGCAGAATCAGTGGGAGGAAGCAGCACACAATAGAACGCAATGGAAAAGAATTTTAAACTGAGTTAATAACGACAACCAAAAAGTACAACAAAGTAGTGATATTTTCAAATGTCCGAAGTGTGGAGGAGAGATAATATCATGTATCGAGCTTTTCAGTCACAGAAACCGCCTTACGTAACCATCTTCTGATGCGTGTCAAATACTTGTCAGCGAGTAATGGCCAGTAGTAGCGTATACCAATAGTAGTTTTAATATTTTCTTCGCGTCTTTACCGCACTACTTTGGGCAAATTATAAAATACCTAAATCTAATTAGTCACAACGTGATTTAATATGTTCTCTTGTGCTTGTTTTGCCGGCCATTTATCAAATTTCCTAAAATGATAATGCAGCTCTCGTTTTGCCATTTTTTTTTAATGTCTAGGCAGTTTATAAAAATAAAAAAATATCTGATGGCAGTAATGAAAACTTTCCTCTCAAATTTGTGTAATATTTTATTAAGAAGCAAATCGTTAGACAAAAAGCAAATCGTTAGACAAAAAGTAAAGTACAGTGTCTTATTTTGAAAAATTAGAAATAAAGTTACGTAATTTATTTCGTTTACCGTGCTAACCCTCAAAACTGGTAAGGCAAACTTTGAATTTATCAGCAAAATTAAATGCTATACTTCCTCACAAAACTGTTTTGGTACAACACTTTCATTTAACACTGGACGCACTTTTCATTAACCATGTTAGCATCATCAGTTTGATTCAAAGCTGATGTTTGAATAAATTTCTGATGATTCTAACAGGATTAGCTCGAGGATTAGAAAAAATTTATAAACTTTTGATATGTGTGTTGAGATTAGACGCACCAAAAGGAGACGTTTCAAAATCAAAACAGTTCTTAACTCTAAAGTGTGAGCTCCACACCCCCAATACGCCCTTCGATGGTTTTTCGCTTTTTTCACAGAACCCGTTGGTGCCACAAAAAAATGTATACTTACCAAAAATATTCCTTATAAAATTTGCTATAAAAAAGGTTCTCTTCATTACTTATATTTATCCAATGCATTTCGAGCAATAATCGTTTGAAAAATGGACTACAAAAATAAAATACAGGTCGCCTTTCAAATTATAGTCTCCCAAGGTATTTTAAGGCGCTAAATATACAGGCAACAGATATAATACTGTATAATATAAACAAAAACATTGCCTATTCCACTAAACTAAAATTCATACTTTCATCTACATATTGTCATAGTCTATAGTTTCTAGAATGAGCTCAGTATTCGAACAACTTTGCCAACGACAGGTTCCGCACATAGTTGTACATTTCATGCCGGCTTTAATGCAACTGCACCTTTTTACACAATCTTGTTTGCAGTTGCACGTTATTAATGACATAATTGAAGGAGGGGTAGGCGATTCTGTGGTATATAAAGGTGACAGGGTGTTGTTGATTTTCTTCCAGCCCCACTGGTCGGGTTTTATAGGTTGTTCTTGCTATATTTGTACTTGAAGATATGTTTTCCGGTAATGTTGCCTAGCTGCAGTAGATGTGGGAGGCAATTTTGATAAAAGTACTGTGCTGTTTGCTTGACCAACTAACTTTCAATAAGTTAGTTAACAAGATAAGTTAGTTAGCTTCAGATGATTGAAGTTTGTATAGTTTCAGTATAAACGTCTCTCCAGCTAATTCAATTTCTTCAGCTGTTGACTTTCCGTTGTTAAAAATATCGACGATACTATCAAGGTCTTTTTCTTTATTAAATATTTGTACGTGTTGTTTTCCTTTTCCAAAAAATCCTGATGTTGTGTCACACCCGCTAATAACATGAATAAATAAAATTATTTTTTTTTAATTACGTATAATACTGGATGATTGCGAGTCTCTTGAACTATACATTCGTTGTTTCGCATTACCTATGGCTTCTTTCAGAAAAAGAATGTCTTTTTCATCGGGGAAAAGCGCTGCAAATAAAACAACAAGATCGACATCTTGTCCAACGACTAGACCTTGTTCATTTTTCTCAGATATTTGGATGGCAGTACGAATAATTTGAACATCAGCAAACAAGATAATGTAATAATATAATGTGTGTAAAAAGATGTAGTTGCATTAAAGCCGGCATGAAACGTGCAACTATGTGCGGAACCTGTCGTGGGCAAAGTTGTTCGAATACTGAGCATATTCTAGAAACTATAGACGATGACAATATGTAGATGAAAGTATGAATATTAGTTTAGTGGAATATGCAATGTTTTTGTTTATATTATACAGTATTATATCTGTTGAGTGTATATTTAACACGTTAAAATACCTTGGGGGACTATAATTTGAAAGGCGACCTGTATTTTTTTGTACTCCATTTTTCAAACGGTTATTGCTCGAAATACATTGGATAAATATAAATAATGAATATCTGTCATACAGAAAGTTTGGGGCTTTTTGGTTTTACCTTAATAAGTAATTGTTATCAATTGGTAGTTGTTAATTTTGAAGTTTTAAATATCATGTTAAAAATGTCATTTAACAGAACGTCAGCGGTTTCTTGTAGACGTATCTGCATTTAAAAAAGTAAAATTTCTCGAATAGTTGAATTTAAATATTTTTTAAATAGTTTTTTCTTTATTCTTTGTATTTTTTTTGCTTCCGACGACGGAAAGAGATAGCTTTCGAAACGTTGTATTTTTCTTTGTTAGGCAAATTTTTATTTTTTTTAACTGTAAACATAACTTCCGACAAGCAGTGTCCGTTTGGTTTAACGCAGAAGTGTTTAAAAATAACAGCCTATTGTAATTGTTCTTTTGCAGTGCAGTGGCAGAAATACCCATAAAGGATTTTTTTGGAACATTAGGAAATTCCATTAAATCGAATTGAATTGTTGTGATATTTTCAAAAGTGGATAACTCGGAAACGGTTTGTTTGAAGTACATTATGTGTATTTCGATTTTGTTTAGAATTAAAAAGGAAAATTGAAATATGTATACAGGGGTTCCATTTCAAAAAAATGAACCTTTGATGTGCACGACTTTATGAACGACCTTGTCTTAAAATTTATTACTCGCTAGTAGATATTTAAAATCCTCTAAATTTTGTATTTTACGTTTTACGGTACCTCCGATATTTATCTAATAATCGACCATTTCCATACATAAAAGCGACGCTGTATAAGTGTTTTTCTACATTTATTCAATTGACTCACCCTGTAGATTCATGCACGATTTTCAAAGAAAGTAATAAAAATTGGCCACACGCAAAGGTTAACCCACTCAACCCACATGGACAGTGTTGTTATTTCGCATTGCGTTTAAACTTTTGAAATCCTTGACTGCAAACAAGTAGTGATTTCAGCGCTAAGCAGCCAATAATTGCATCTGTCGAAAGATGTCCTCCGGAGATTGCACACCGGGCTGAAAACACGAATTTCCCATTGAAACAGCGAGGAAAACATAAAAACCGTTTCCAGCGAGCCTTGTTCACTGTTTAAGTCGCGCATTCACGGTCGGAATTTCCCTCTCGATTACATTTGTCCGACAATGTGATGGCCGAATAAAAAATCGAAAAGGAATGTTGACGTTGTTGTCATTCGTTGCGTAAAGCTCACCACACATGTATACGGTCAATACCGTAGAAAAGTTGGAAAAATCACTCTATACATAGCATATTTCGTATTTTTAATTATTAGTGTTTCGTTTTCCCGTTTGTATTATCAGCATTTTTATTATTGCAAAATGCCAAATCAATCTTTCAATATATATTGTCTTTTTATAATACCGGGTGCTCAAAAGTGGCTCACCCCTATAACTTCTTTACTTTTTCAGATAAAAAAACGAGATTTGGTATGTTAGTATATGACATAAATTAGGATTGATTGACGTATTCAATTGTTTTTGGTTACTTCCTGTTTCACCGAAAATGACTACAACTTTTGATTTTTAAATGGCACCCTCGGTATTTTTTTACGTTATTCAATAGAAAATGACTTTCGAATAGAATGACATATCATATGTCGACTTTTAAGATTCTCGCTTAATAAAAAATCGTGTTTGAAATTTCAATCTAGAGTTCCATGGCTATGTTAAAAACACTAATTCTTAATGAAGGAGCTTTGGAAAAATATATTTGATCGTCTAATGTTTTTAGTGTCTTGTCCTAGAATGAGGGTGGCTCATTAGCATATTTGGAAAAACATTTTTTTTACGAATAATTTGATACCAAACACTGGGTATTTCGAGTCAAATTTTCGTTACGGACTTATAATTTCATTCAACATATAATTCTCTAAGTTATAATTTCAAATAAACCATATGCAAAAATGTTACGAGTTGACATTTATGATATGTGATTCTATTAAGAGTGTTATTTTCTATCGAATAAAGTAAAAAAATACCTAAAGTGCCATTTAAAAATCAAAAGTAGTGGTCATTTCCGGTGAAACAGGAAGTGACCGAAAACAATTAAATACGTCAAACAATCCTAATTTATGTCATATACTAACATACAAAATTTCGTTTTTTTAACTAACAAATAAAAAAGTTAGCCACTTTTGAGACTCACTCCGTTTATCCACAGGGTCCGGCAATAGTGCTTCCTAGTACCTAGAATACTAAAGTATGTGCTGGGATGTATTTCAGGAAAATATTTTAACACATACAGGGTGGCTCAAAATAATATGAGTGGATCGGGTCATTAGTTTTCTAAAACTATATTATATTCTATACTTATTTTCATAAATAAGGTAGAAAAATATATTATTTAACTTTTTAACATAGGCGGTCCGGTCGGTTTAAATTAGGGAATCAAAAGTCACATAATTTATTCGACGTCAATTTTTGGTTAATGACTATTCCACGCTAGTTTCTGTTTGTAGAATTAATGCACAATCAAAAATATCAATAACTCTGATTGATAGGGTAATAGCTAAACACTGCAAAAGTTCATTTTTGGTGCAGTTTATTAGTAAAACACGACAGAAAGCAAAACCATCTGGTTAAATTAAATATATTATATTTATTATATATTTCGTATGGCGTATTAAGAGTACACATGATATCAAGAAATAAAAAAAAGAAATCAATACAACAATACAAACAATTCAAAGATCAACAATCAGATGTGTAAGAGACATATCACAATGTTACAGTAAAAACGAACAACTATAAACTTACACTACAAAATTTAGCTCTGCGATCCATTCTATAGCATCCAGGTCAGCCTCATGAAGACGATATAAAGAGAACTGCGCCTTTGTTAATGGGCACTCTGTTGCGATATGAAAAGGTGTATGTTCAAAATGTCCGCAATCGCAGTTAGGGCTGTCGGTTAGTCCCCATTTGTGTGTCCAGAAGCGGGTTCTGCCATGGTTAGTTCTGAACCGATTGAGTGTTGTCCACGTTTTTCTTGGCAAATTGAATCCGGGAGGGCAGAGTACTGGGTCAGTTTGCGACTGCAAAAGTTAACTGATAACTTCAGCCTTCTGAGGAGGTGCCTCGTCTTGCTGAAAAAATATGTTTTCGGGTTCCATTAGGGGCAGATCATAAATAAGGGGTCCAAAGCCTACTAGTTAAAAGTGGCGAACTTTTAAAAATTCCGTATTTTAAAGGGGATTATATCAAGTGTGCTATATTTTTGGAAAGGTAATTTTAAGTTATTTTCATTTAATTAAAAATATACAGGGCGTCCCAAATAAAAAATCAATTTTTCTGTTGATAACTCTTAAAGTATTAATTTAAAAAAAATTATACTTAAACCATTAAATTCTACGTAAAAAGATGCTTCTGATAGTGCCCGTTATAATTCTCATCGGGCTGTTAAGACGAGTATCAATAAGATGAATATGATTGCTATTTATCCAGACAGGGCAGCAATATTCTGCCACCGAATATGTGAGGGCCATTGCAGTTGTTTTAAGTACCCTGGCGTTTGTTCCCTAGCTGCTACCTGCGATCTGGTGCAGTATATTATTTCTAGTATTTATTTTTGCAGCCGTCTTGGTGAGGTGTGGCTTGAACGTGAGAGACCGATCCAATGTGACTCCTAAGTATTTTGGGTGAGAATTGTATTTTACCAGTTGATCCCCAAATTTGACTTGCGGTACATACTTGGCTTTGTAGTTGTGAAGATGAAAGCACGAAACCTCAGTCTTAGCAATGTTTGGGCGAAGCTCCACTTACAAAAAAGTAGTCATTTAACCTCTGCAAGTCATCTGATGAATATTTTCGCCTCTAGTGAAATCAGTTGTTTGGCAGGAAAGTGCAATGTCATCTGCGTATATAAATTTTTTGGAGACTGTAGCAGGGAGGTCGGTGGTATAAATATTAAAAAGAACAGGGGCAAGTACAGAGCCTTGCGGGAGACCATTGTTGATGGTGTAAGTGCGACTTTTTTCTCCCTTCAAATGCACTTGGATATTTCTGTTCGAGAGCATGTTGTTTATTAAATTGGCCAACTTTTTGCAAGGGAAGATTTTAATGAACTTTGATACCATTCCATTTCTCAAGACCGTATCATAAACCGAAATCAGGTCGACGAAAACTGTGATAGTTTTGAGACGGGCTTGCAAAGCCTTCTCGATATGCGTAGTGAGCGAGAGGACTTGGTCGCAACAGATTCTGTTCTTTCTAAAGCCGGCTTGTTCGATGGGGACATGCTCATTTACTCGCTCTGAAATACGATTAAGGATTAACCTTTCGAGTATTTTATAGCACACACTCAGCAGCGCGATAGGCCTATAGCACAGAATATCTAGCTACGCAACAGAAAAATACTCGAAAAGAAAGAGCTAAAATTGCACAAATAAAATACTAGATGGCGCGACAATATCATAATCAGAATATAATTGGAAATTTTCAACTTTCGGTTTTGGATTGTCGTAGATCAACGGCACGTCGACGGTCTTGAAGCTCGGCAAAATATGCACAGTTGCCAGATTCAAACAGACTTTAATTGGCATCCCATTCTTTTTCTGGTGTATAATAATTTCTTTCTATTCTTCGTTTCTTGTTAGATACACTTATATTAATTATTCGTTTGGCTTTTAAAATTAGAATAAATTAATAAAAATAAAAAAATTAATTAGAAAACATATGCTCTCAAAATACATTTTTAATATACATTACTTTATTATGTTAACTAAGAAAATAACTTTAATTACCTTTAAAATTAATAATATACAAGGCGATTGATAGTGATATTTATTAATGCTGAAACGTTAGTAATGAAATATACGTTTAATAATAATGGAAATGATTTATTAAAATGCAGTACCAAAATGTTAATTGACTAAAAAATACTATAATAACAAATTTTTTCTGTTTGCCATGTTATTTATATAGACCTAGGTAGATTTTAAAAGTGACACAGGTACAATTAATAATATATTAGTTCGGCATAAAAGTTGCTGTCACGACATCGTACAATAAATTAAAATTCGTAAAATAAATTAAAATTATTAATTAAACAAATCTTTATAATGAAACACAAGTATATCAAATTTGGGCCCAATCGAACGCCAGGAAATGGTATCGTAAAATGGTACTACATTATGGTACCCTTTGATATGCTTCATGGTACCATAATATTGTAATGTCATAAAAAATACGCAAGTATAGTCAAATATGAGCCCAATCGAACGCCAGGAAATGGTATCGTAAAATGGTACTACATTATGGTACCCTTTGATATGCTTCATGGTACCATAATATTGTAATGTCATCAAAAATACGCAAGTATAGTCAAATATGAGCCCAATCGAACGTCGGGAAGTGGTATCGTAATATGGTACTATATTAAGGTACCACTTTATATGCATCATGGTACCATCATATTAAAATGTCACCGAAGATACTTACTATACCAAGTATAAGTCCAATAGTACGCCAGGAAATGGTATCGTATATGGTACTATTATGGTACCTCTTGATATGCTTCGCGGTACCATAATATTACAATGTCACTGAAGATACGTAATATAAATATACCAAGTTTAAGCCCAATCGAACGCCATGTATCGTAATATGGTACTATATTACGGTATCACTTGATATGCTTCATGGTACCATAATATTGCAATGTCATGAAAAATACGCAAGTATATATCAAATACCGTCAATGATACCGAAAAAAAACGGCGTCCAGTTGGCTGGGAAAAGACGATCGATGATATTTCCCATATAAATTTACACATAAAATGACAGTGATTTTCATTTCATAGCCATCGCTAACGCCGTTTTTTCCCGATCATACGGTATGAACACAATCGAACGTCAGGAAGTGGTGTCATAATAGTAGAACAATACTTATTATATTGTCGCCGAATTACAATCAAAATTTAGGATTCAGTTAGAATCAAACGTCAGGAAGTGATTTTAATTCAGCTCGTAAGATTTAACTCCAACTAACATAGCAAGTTAAATACTTAAACATTTGAAAAAAGAGCTCTAATCTATTTTAATATGTTTAAATGATGTAGCAAATTTGAACGTAGGCTTTATCAGGAAGTATTACAATATAAATTACACAATGGCAACACTGCATAAAATTCTTTTTAAATTTCTTTTGTAGAAAACTGTTTTCTTTTAAATTTATCGCCCTCTGTTATGTAGTAGTGAAACTACCGCATCAAAATATCTGATTTGGAGACAGGCTTTAAAAGTCTGTCTCCTTTTGAGACCTACGATTTTTTACATGTAACGAGGCTTCTGTTGCGTAGCTAGATATTCTGTGCCTATAGTGAGCGGCTAGCTTTCCTGTTTTACCCGGTTTCAATATGGCCACGATCTTAGTCTTTTTGAAGGCTTTAGGTAAATTCCCGGATTCTAATATATCATTGAAGAGTTTAGTAATCTACTTGACTGTAGCAGCGCCGCAATGCATAACGAATTCAGGGAATATCCCATCCAGACCCGCTGCCTTCCCAGACTTTAGTTCCTTCAAAGCAAGAAGGGTATCTTCAACTGTAAAAGGTATGGAGAATTCACTGTTCTTGTTTAATGTAGCCTTGTTTGCATAGAGCTGGATTTTGATATGCTTTGTGTGCTCCTTGTTGGTATTAGCGGGTCTTCTAGTAAGCTCAACTATTCTATGCGCGACCTTGTTTGGGTTTATAGGACAATCAGGTGTGGATGTTAGTTGTGGGCCAGAATTCAATCTGCCAAGAAGGGACCAAGCCCTTCTGCTAGAGTGTTGGAAATCCATACGTTCTACCAAGTTATGCAATTTCTCCGCCCAATCTGTCACCTTATCGCCATTGACATCTGTGTCACTGTAACCCCATGTAACGCTGTGACTGTTGAAGTCACCCATTACTACAGCTGGATGCGATATATTCATGATGGAGATTTCATTAATCCAGGGCTGTGCCGGTGGTTTATATATATTAATATCTTCAGTTTCTCCAATTTTTATTCTAGTGGAGTACATTGTTGAGCCGGAGTGGACGTCTATTTTACATACACTATCAATATTGTTTTTAGCATATGTTGCAGTGCCGTAATTCCGATGAAATGTTGCAGCCACGAGAGTGAATCCCGACAACTTACACCTGGAAGAGAGCTGATCACCATTATCACAAGAAGTCTCCTGTAGCAACAGAATGTCCGCAAGATTGTCATTGGCAAGTTTAATCAGATAGTCGCTTTTAGCTCTGCTGATTCCTTCGACAATAATTTGTAATATTCTTAGGACGTTGTTACAGTCCTGTGTCGATTGGCCCCTAGAAGGGCCGTTGTTTCTACTCTGAGATCTCATAACGTACTCTTTGCTTTGCTGGGAAATCCTCTAAGAGGTTCAGCAGCCAATGTGTAGACTATTTTGCCGTGAGGATATCACGTTGCCCGGGGTGCACCACGAGGAGGCTAGTCTACGTAGCACCCCTTAAATTAAATTAATTTTAATAATAATACTCTTAAACTCGGTTGATCACTGTTAAAATGTTAAATAATCATCGTATCAAAAAATGTGTTGCAATATGTCTGATTCATTTTCTCCACTCACACCTAGAATGTTTTCCTGCGGATATGTAAGTGATGATACCTGGAAACTGGAATCCTTCCATGCTTGCCGACTACTGTTGGACTCTTGTTAGGGATGCTCCAGAAACAGTTCACGAAAGCATTTCAAAAAGACACCGTGTTTAGTGACTCAAAATAAAAAAGAATCTATTTTTTGTCAAAAGTAAAGTTAAAAAACTTATTCTTGAAAGCTACAATAACCCTCAACTGGAATAGTGGGATCCAGCGGACCCCAAGCGCTATATAAACCTCTGTAAAATGTTTATGTTTAAGAATTAGACCCCGCCGCGCCATTTACCTTTAAGTTAGAGTACCAATATGCAACTGTTAAAGGCGCACTTGATTTTATCAAGTATTGTTCCTACCAGCGGGGGATAAAGCTTCATTGAAGCCTGTGTGGCACCACCACGCCAAGAATGTTTCATTATTAGGATGGTGGGTAGTCTAAAAAGTGTGCCTCACTGGGACGATAATTTTGAGGAAGCATTAATTCAGTGATTTGATGAACTTGAATAGGCTTAAGTGAGATGAAGATCATTGAGACATTGCTTTTTTTTAGAAGAGTAACCATAACTGCGATTCTGAATCTCTTACTTATAGAAGAGAGAAAACTGAATAATCAATACCAGAAAAGAAAGAGATGTGGTATATCGCAACCATATGTCAATGAAGAAATGACAAAAAACAAAAATCTCATGAATGATATGTGCACGATCCATGTGCGGCAAATGCAGATCCTATATTAGCATGAACTGTATTTGGTTTCTTGTTTTAGCTTCACATTTCAGTTGTTTGTACTTTTAATAATACGGTAAAATTATAAAATATAAATGTTTTCAATCTCCATAGGTTTCTTAGCCAAGTTATATTTCTGTTGTCAAAAATTCCTAAAAAATGCGTTTTACTTTATTTTTGTGTCCGTTCTTATTAATTTGTTGAAAATTAATGAAACTATTTATTCACAAGTTTGAATATATTGTAACGATGTTAAAATAACAAGCTTTTTATAAAATCTCTTCATCATGTATTTTTAATTGAAAAAATAAAATGGGGTCCGTGGGACCCCAGTACGCCATAAGCGTTACAAAACGCCTAAAATTCATTCACCACGCTAGTTGAGGGATAATTATTATTAAGTTTTTAATTTCGTTGTTATTTTCTTATTCAGCATCTCAAAATTAGCTAAGAAATGTATTTTTTGTACCATTTGTACTTTTGCACCATACCAATAAAATTAATTTTTTTATTCAGTTTAATGTTTCTTTAAAAAAAAGGCTTGTCTTCATCTCCTCTACCTGCTTAATAATTGTTAAGAATAATGTCTGGTGTAGGTTACAGTGCTCTTGGAGTATTGAAAAACATTGACACATTTTTAAAAATAGCTTCTGATTTTTTATAAAACTTGTTTTACTAGTTCCTCGTTCTAATCTCCACGTGACAAGGCAGAAATTCAACATTGTTACTTAAAGTATCTTTGATGTCCACTTTAGACTAGACGTCGCAGATATATTAACGAATTTATTGTGATAATAGTTGTTTAGATACTTTATTACTACGTTCCAATCGTAAATAACTGTAATAAATGTGCTTTTAAACACAATATAGGCAATTAATGTTTCAGAACCCGATGCGAATAAATTATTCAGTATTATTTATTGCGATAGATTTATTCGAATTACATGTATTTTGCGATAGTGTAATAGCGCAACATAGAATGCTGATAAGCAATAATTCTTAAAATATTGTTAGTTCTGCGCGTTACAAAATGTACATTTATATATTTTTTCCATTTTTAGTTACGGAATTAATCTGTAATAACAATTTTTCTCAGTAATAAAAGTTAAAAAATTTATGTGTATTCCGACTCAGAAAAGATGACGCTTGTATCATATTTGTATTCTTTAAATAAATAGATTCAGGAAGTAGTATAATAATGCTGTCAATGTATTCATGAATTAGAGATGGAATCAACGTCATTAACCCCCATTTTGAATAATTTGACGTTTTAATTGACACATTTAAAATTTATTTTAATTTTTTCTTTTTAACTTGTGTTTTCTGGGCTTATTTATTTGTTTAGAGGAAGTGGATTTACATGGATTTTGTGTCAGAACTTTAAAAATTAATAGTCTTTCTGTGTAACTGCGTAACAGTAGTTGCACAGATTGTGAATTCCAAAAATAGACTGTAAAGTAGTTAGGAATGCAGCGTGCTGTAGATATCTCTCCAAAAACAAAATAAATACGGAAATCATTTTTACTGGTAAGTAACTATACAAGGTGTCCCAGAAAGAAGTGCAAGTATTTTAACTGGTAGTGTAGGTCAACCCCAGAAACACGCCAATGAGGTTTTTTTCGCGAAAATTTTTTTTTGGAAAATTCGGAATTTCTTGAAAAATGGTTTGGAAATATTTTAGTTTTTAGTTAAAAAACCTAACTTCTTGATAATATGGCAACATAGGTAGTAGATTAAATTTACAAGAAAGAAAATCCAGAAAAGATCCAGTGGTTCTCAAAATGTTTATCAAATCACTTTTTTGGAAAATTTTAAAGCAAAATAACTCCGTCGTTTTGGACTTCGAGTCAAACTTTTTTATCGAAAAAATTATCGAGAAAATAGGTTTCTTTTATCGAGATCTACCACCCCCTTAAAATACTTGCACTTATTTCTGGGGCACCCTGTATAATACACGTTACGTGTAAACTAATCAATTATTAAATTCATATAGAGTAAACTAAGTATAAGTATATACAGGGTGCTACGTATTTGAGATACGAGCATTTGTATCTTGGTAACCGTAATAGATACGAAGATGGTTAAATTGGGGCAAAGTTGTGTCTTGGAATGTTCACCAAAATGCCATCAAAAAAGTTTTTCAAGGATTGCTGAGTTTTTTGGAAAAAACGGATATTTTTAAAAATCAATTTTATTTTTTCCTGTCGTTAGTTTTAAGAAAATCAAAAAACTGATTGCACATTCTCATAGCCACTTTATTAGGGCTATCTGATATATTTTTAGATTTTCAAATTAGCTGATAATTTGTGAGATACAGAGGCTGACTTAATTTTTTTAAATACGGACCTGCATTTTTTATTTCAAATTTTGAAAGAACTCGGTCTCCTGAGTTACAATAATATGCCACACTTTATATTTTTTTTTGTTTCGGACATTTAAATACAAAATTTATTTAAACTAATTTCAAGTCCGGCTCTGTTTTTTAAATATTTCAATTATTCATCGTTACAATATTGATAAGCCTTCAAATTTAACTACGTGGGGTAAATTAATTACGTGGGGTAAAACATTGAATACGAAAAATCAAATTCAATAAAAAAAATAATGGCATTACTTGACGTCATTTGTAAAAGTGAAATCAATATTTTTTTAAACATTTACAATAAAGAGTACAAAAATACATTCGGAAGTATAAGAAAGAAGATATGTTCAGAGCTATAAATAAAATTGAAAGAATATTAAATTTGTGCAATAGGCAAGTTGGTAACCCTTTCAGTATGTGATCATTAGAAACTAGTTAGCCAGAAGGTGATTTATTATAATAACTACGATTAATATTATGCATATTGTTAGATTGTACACTGAGAATTTCAAGTTCACAATAAAAAAGTTAAAAATAATATCTTTAAATTCCTGAGCTGGGTATTATTTATTTTGAATCTTTTCAATTGGCTCGATTTTTCCTATTCAGTAGTTGGCGCTGATCAATATTGTTGCAATGAATATAATCAGATAAATATTTTAAAAAAAAAAAAAAAAAAAAAAACTTGAAAATGTTTAAATAATAATTAAATAGTTTTGTTGTTGTTAAAGGAATTTTAAAACAAAAAAGAAAGTATGGGGTGATATCATTATGCTCGAAACCCATTCTTTCAAAAATAAAAAGTGAGATCCATATTTAAGTTCTGCTGTCAGCTGAATTTGAAAAATCTAAAATATTGCAACGTCTTCCCTATTAAAATTGACTATGGCATCGCTCTGGTGGTTTTTTGATTGTCTAAAAATTAGCGACAGGGAAAATTGATTTTCAAATTTCGTGTTTTCCATAAAGTAACAATCCATATTTTTGATAGCATCTTGGTGAACATGCCAAGGGGTAAACTTGTATTACGGTTTCCGAGATACCAATGCTTGTATCTCAAATTTGTAGCACCTGTATATTCTTGCAAAAAGCATAAAGCGTCTATCCACTACCGGGTATCCTAACTAAACAACGTCTAGGGATAAACTTCGCCAAAATTATCATCGTAATTCCCCAGCCAACTGGACGCCAACTGGACGCCATTTTTCAATCATACGGTATATAACACATAAGAAAATACAAAGAAATGACATTTAAATATAATACAAGTAGCTACATATTCTAAAAACAAGTATGCCTTTGCACAGAGTTTCCGCATTAAGTAAATCAACTGCCTTGATTATATTATTATGAAAATGAGAAACTTGATACTGTATCTGTTTTAATAATATCGGCAAATTCACTAATTAGCAATTAATCACGTAGACATCAATCTCCCGATAGATGGGCATTAGCATAATGGGTCCGAACGGGAATAATTAGGAACAGCTTCTTGGGAATTCGAGTTGACGAGCCGAATGCCTTTTTCTAATCTAGACATGAAGAAGTGAACTTCTGGAATTACGTTTTATACACACGCCTCTCACTTCCTGATAGAGCGAGATAATTTTTTTTTGCGCCACTTAGCGTAATAACTCGACGCTGATGCACTGGGCAGGTTTCAGATATTTTTATAATATCGAGGTAAAATATATAGTAACAACAATTTATAGTAATTCTATGTTAGGTGTTTGTGCAAATCTGTTTAATTTAGTTACATCAATCAAAATGTAGGTATTGAAAAATATTTTTTTTGTACAGGGTGTTCCAGAACTAAGATCCATACCAAAGTTATAATTTTTTCTTATGGAACACCTGGAATTTTATTTGTTGGATTGTGGACATAAATAAGGCATTTATTACAAGTGTTTAATATGCTTAAAAGCTTTGGTTTTTTGAGATATTTAAAGATATTTAAATATGCATGCTATCATAAAGAAGTTTGTCAACACCTTGTATTTTTTAAATAAGTTGAAGCAGATTTAAATTTTAATAATTCTTTCAAACTATATTAGAGTTTCTTGCCTATTTGGCTCAGATTTTGAATAAAAGCGATTTGTCAATAAAATTGTATTAATTATTTTATCAAGAAAATGAGCAGTTTCTGTGGCACGCGCATGACGGAAGGAATGGATTTGTTACTAGTGATTTTATTTTGTGAGGACTGCTTTTGTGAAGGAATTGCTTGTTGGCCTGAAGGGTTTATACTCAAAGATATCTAAATAGGAATTTCTTGACAAGCGTTCCTTTCAAAAACTACCTTTCCTATTTCGGAAAGCTGATGAATTTGCCTTAATTGGTTCTTTTGTAAGAAAATTCAATGTATCTAAAAGTCATCGTAACATAAATCAAAGAACTACTTCTTTATTTTCTTGATAAAATAATAAAATACTTACTTACGTAGGCAAATTAAATAAAAAAGTAAACTGTTATAAATTTAAATAAAGTCCATAAACTAATATCGATTTTTGAAAATAGCTACTAACTATCACTAGCAAATTATCATGGCGACACCAGCCTCTTGATTGCCATTTTATTGAAAAATCGCTTTTTATTCAAATCTGAGCCAGATAGATATAGGAAATCTAATATAGTTTGAAAGAGTAATTTAAATCTACTTCTACTTATTTAAAAAGTACATAGTGTTAATTAATACTGAAATAACAGAAGTTTTTATGTAAAATAAATATTTAAAGTAGACCAGCAATTTTTGATATATCCCTGTATACATTTAAGGAAGCAATAAAATTTTAGTAAGTTTATTTCACTGGCTTCAAAGTCAGCCAAGAATTAACTCAAACAGTAATGTACAGGGTGTTGAAACTTTTTTATTATATAGCATGCATATTAAAAATTTAAATATCTCAAAAACCAAAGCATTTAAACATATTAAACCCTTATGATAAATGCCTTATTTTATGATCAAGAATCAAAAATGGAATAAAATACTGGGTGTTCATAAAATATAACTTTGTTATGGATCTTCGTGAATAATGACACACCCTGTACATTTGAAAATAATTTTAAATTATGCACATTGCCTCCCTACATATGCTCACTAAAATTTTTTGTTTCTTCATCTTTCCGTTTCGTATATAATTAGCAAAGGCGAATGAGGTGCGCCACCCTGTATACTTGAATCAGAAGTAAACAAAAATGTAAGAACAAACGACAATAACTCTCAAATCAATTGGACTCAATCATTCCAGATCATTTGGTCAATCTGTGCCACCAAGATTGACAAAAAAACTTCATTTCACTTTATTGTTAGGCATCATACAAAAGATATGTTTAGGATTTCATGTAAAATTCATAAATCAAAATATATAAAAAAAAGTTTTTATTTATAATAATCAAATTAATAGCCACGCATAAACCAGAATTCTAAATGAAAAAAATATTTTTAGTTTAGTGAGAGTCGTAATACCTGAATTAACTTGAAACCTCCATGGAACATTAAAATTTGTATCTAAATTCGTATTCCTAAAACACTTCTAAAGAATCAGTTGCATAAAACTTTTGTATAAACAAAAAAAAATAGGATTTTTTTTTTTTTTTTTCTTTTAATTTTATTTCACTAAGTGGTACCGTTATTTTTTTAAAATAATACCGTGATTGTTTATTGTTTAATATCAGTGATTTAATACAGTGACGTGATCACGATTTTTATTCTGTTCCATGATACCGTGATTCCTGATATCAGTGATTTAAAAGTGTTATGTGATCAAGACTTTCACTTTGTCCCGTGGCTACCGTTGGATGCTTGATGCGGTCTCAGGGCTTGACAAAAGCCAGTATCTAAAAATCTAAAATCATAATAATGGGCTAAACACTTGGCAGACAATACTAATAAGTAAATAATTTCACAGCCTATATATATAAGTAAAATATCTCTTTATCTTTGCGTTCGGTCTTACGTTGTTTTCCGTTACGATTCAATAACGTTCAATTTTAGATGTAGGTCGTAGCGAATTGTAGTAAGCAATAATTCAGTCAGTAATTACTGATACTACGACGGCCTAGTTTCAGTCTTCCACGCATTTACGTTACGCTAGAGACCATCTCGCACTGACCGACAGACGCGTTAACAATACAGCGATATCGTGAACGTCGTTCCGAAAAACTGTTACCTAAAGTCGTGATCACGTTACCGTTACGTACTATTTTGGTAACAGTTAAGCGACACGATTCTCATTGATTTGATATGTCATTAAATCACAGTTTCTGCTGGATCGCTATCACATACAATGATTGTCACCAAGATAGAAGAAACTAGATGGACAACAGCGATTTCTAATTAAACCTTCACTAAGATTATGAAACCGCAAAGACATATTATTATTGTTAAGTGCTGAAAGAAATTGCTTTATTGTCATAAAAAAATTTTACAATTTTGTTGACAAAGCTTAAAAAAAAAGAATATAAAAAACATACAAAACTTCACTTAACAATAGAAAAACATATAAAACTAACAGCAAACATACGAAACTAAAACAATACTTTATACAATTATAGAAATTGTACATTGTCAAAATTTATTTAATTAAATATAAATAAAAATAATATAAACATACATGTAAATAAACAACTGTATATAATGTCAATACTAAATTTAAATGGATAGAAAACAAAATAATTTCTTAAATTTAGTGAATGTGTGTTAAATTTAGAACTCTAGATATTAATAAAAAAAATCGTTAACCGTGTAAAAGGCTTTCTCCAGTAAGTACGATTTCAAGGCTCTGCGAAATGCGGGAAAGGATGAAATGGAATTGATTTCAGATGGCAGATGATTGTGCATTTTTTTTTGCATTGTACAATATGGAACTCTTTACTAATCAGAGTGAGGGGTTGGCAGATACATGTTATGCTGCGTTCCTAATTGGATAGCTATGAACTGGCCCTAGAGAAATACTCGATACGTGCTTGCGAACTAGGCAGACAGATTCGAGTATGAATAGGGAAGGAAGAGTTAATATTTTATATCTTTTAAACAAGTCCCGGCAGTGAGCACGACTGGTTAGCCTCAGTGAATATCGCACAGCTCTCTTTTGTAATTTGAAGATACGCTCAAATTGAGTCGCACAACACGCACCCCAGAATGGAAGTGCTGTGTATAGTAGAGGTGCGTAGTTCGTGAACGAACTAGTTCCAATGAAACATTCCAATCCCGGAATGAAAGAAACTAGTTCCCTGTTTCTCAAAGAACTAGTTCCTCAGTACCTACTCCGGGATCGAGACTGTGACCGCGATATAATAATAATATAGGACGGCAACAGATCGGCCAGCGCGATCTTAGCCCGATGCTAGGCAGGAATGGGGAGCGTCAGCAGTATTCTATCGGATCCGGACCCCGGACCTAGAGAAACTAAAGCGGCCCTCACACGATCAATATTTTGGATTATTGACAATATTATTGAGCGTTTGAGCGTACATATTGATGGAGTTTCAATATATCGATGGATTTTCGTGATCCTGAAAATACTCGACAATATTAAAGGCGGAGTTAGTCGTATTGACAATATATTGATGGCTAGGTCACATGATTGACAAAATTTGACTAGTTTATTGGTAACCATGTACTTAACGTACTCTAGAAGATTTAGTTGGCCGAACCTTTTTCTTTCTGGATATCCATTTTTTTGTATAACGCCTTTTCTTAAATTTTTTCTTTGATTTTTTCACACTGACTGACACTCACTGCCAAAATGACAAGCTTTTTTTATCTTTCATTTTTTGGCATAGGGTATAATTCACATTTAATATCTGCACGAAACTTAATATTGATATATGTATTGACCGTGTCAGGCCACCTTTCAAATATTGATAAAACATTGACAATAAAAAACATTGACAATATTATTGACCGTGTGAGGGCCGCCTAAAAAAAAGACTAGTTTACCTACGGATCGACCAGCGCTATCGTGGTCCGATGCTAGGCGGAAATGAAGAGTGCCAGCCGTATGGGTTACCTGTCCTGGATCGAAAGGACTGAGAGGAACTAGAGGAACTAATTAAAAGACTAGTTCACAGGAATCCATTCAGTCAGCAGATTCGAGGTATTCAAGGCGACGACGATGGATTCCGCCTTGTCTATTGCTACAGCCGACGTAATTACCATAGAAAGTTGTCGTGGATAGAGTTTTTGATTTTTAGTTTGTTCTTTGAATATTTTATGGGAATGTTTCACTTTATGTCCCTAAAATTAAGAAGTATCTTATAAAACGGAGTAGATATTCTGAATTTTTAGACAAAACCAAAAAGCTTGAAGTGAGGAAAAATGCAATATAAAATAATAAAATTTTCATATTTTTTGCTCCAATTCATTTGGTATGTGGGTTTTTAAACTCTGATTTGAGTTTCTTTTTTAATTTTCTATCAGCAATAAAACTTTCCTATACGTTTTTAACATACGCAGTTACACGCCTCGTTATATTTCGTATATTATAAAAATTATAGAGATCATATTATGAATAGTTCTGACTGACAACGAAACACATTAGCAAGCAACGGGGATGTCAATGTTAGTCGGAAACTATTGTGAACTAAAAACCTAGTTCAAGGAACTATTCTTCTGGAGGAACTAGAACTAAGGAACTAGTTCCTCCCAAGCAACTAGAATTCCCACCTCTAGTGTATAGTTGCATATTAAGATAATACCGTATGATCGAATAAAAACGGCGTCAGCGATGGCTATGAAATGAAGATCGCTGTCATTTTATATGTAAAATTATATGGGAAATGTCATCGATCGTCATTTCCAAGCCAACTGCATGGACGCCATTTTTTTTCGATCATACGGTAGTATATATTAACAAATTGTTGTAATTATCAGATTCAGGATACAACATATCCATAATTCTTTCTTGACCTACTAAAAAGAATCTTCGCGCCACCACTGGTTCATTCGCCGACAGGATGGCTGGCTGGCGATGTGCTGTGACCTAGGCCAAGTTTCGCTCAGCAGCAGACTTTTACACCAGATCGATGATATTTAAATTGTATTCAAATGAACCGTGTGACGTAGTAGAAGTCGGAATTTCACTCGGCGGCAACGGCGGCGGGCCTCAATGAAATTTACAACTACTGTTTTATACATCAGCCGCAAATTAAACAAATAATGCAATTAGCACTTCTGTCATGCCACGAAGACATGATCTGGATTTATGTTTAATATACAAGGTGTTCAAAAGCTGACGTTAATTTAAAGTTATATCAGGTATTCTTTCAAACCTTTAAAATACGCATATAATGCTAGTTATCTGAACTAACGGAACTAACTTGAAATATGTTGGATCATGAAAAAATTTGATCTATAATACATTTCTGAAAAGTGTTATGTTTATAAATAATGTTATCCTGAAAATTGTAATGGCTCTCAGATATGGTAGTTATTCGGAAGAAGTCGTCGACCGAAATAATCTTCTGGCCAAAGCTTTAGATAGAATTAAGAACGAAAGAATATGAGGAAAAAAAGTGGTGGGAAACATTGCAAAAGAAATACAAGAAAAACAACTACATTGATACGGTCATATGCTTCTTCTTTATGTGCAGTCTCTTTCGTGGAGGCTGACGGTCATGCACATTCGCAAAATCTTCACGATTCTCGGCTTTCCTTATAAGTTCTTCAAAAGTTAGGTGAGTCCAATTTCTGATGTTTCTCAACCAAGATAGTTTCTTCCTGCCGAGACCTCTTTTTCCTTCAATTTTACCCCTAACTATTAGTTGTGAGACGTGGTATTTTTCATTTCTCATTATATGCCCTAAATATGATGTTTTTCTTATTTTTATTATATTGAACAATTCTCTTTCTCTACCTATTCTGTTGTAAACTTCGGTATTTGTGATATGGGCTGTCCATGGAATTTTAAGCATTTTTCGATATATCCATGTTTCAAACGATTCGAGGCAATTCATCTCTTGAACTTTCAGTGTCCAAGTTTCTGCTCCGTATAATAGGATAGTTCTCAACTCAAGGTCCAATCTGGGGTTCTGAAAAACGTTTTTCATTTTTAAAAATGGATTTCTGAGTTGTTCTATTCTGGTTTTTATTTCCACGTCGTTGTTCAAGGTGTTAACTATCCAGGACCCCAAATATTTGAACTTGTAGACATGTTCTAAGGAATTTAGAGGAATAGTTAAGGTTTTAGAGGAATTGATCTTCATCCCGTATTTCTTACACGAGCATTCAAGTCGCTCCACTAAACTCAGGAATCCAATATCGGAGTCAGCAATAAGGACTCTGTGTCATCAGCAAATCTAATGATATTAATGACTTCGCCGTTGACTTTAATACCGCAATCTGTTGAAGAGAACGCTTCCCGAAAAATTGCCTCAGAATAAACATTAAACAACTAGGGACAACACACATTCCTGTCTTACTCCTCTCTGTATATTGACTGGATTGGAATTGTCATTTTCAACTTTCATGTGGGCTGTTTGTTGCCATTTCGATAACTCTCGTGTGTTTGACTCTGTCGAATGCTTTTTCGAAATCTACAAAATACACATAAATCGGTTTTTGTTGGGCTGTACACTTCTGCACCATCAATTGTATACAGAATAAGGCCTCTCTTGTTCCCAATTCACGCTTAAACCCTAACTGTTCATAGCCGCTTTCTTGCGTGGTCATATACACGATTGAGTCAAGAACGCGAGAATAGCTAGCAGTGGACACCTACAGATAGGCGTAAACTAGGCTTACCTAAACTTTCCTGGAATAAAAGAATTGATAGAGAAATATACAACTAAAACTACTAAAACTAATTAATATCCTTTTAATCATCTGTTGATGACGGTAACATGGTTATATAAGGTAAGATTTTTTGCTGTCTTTTGTTAGATTTGAGTAATTTACTTATAAATCACAACTCGTATTTACATATGAGTATATAAGTGAATGTATGTTGTTTACATTTAGGAAATTTGTTTCCAAATTTTAATATCTAAATGGACAGTGTTCAGTAGTGAGACCTGATTCTGAGGTTTTCAGGAAAGCTAACTAGGGTTTAACTTAAAAACATAACTACATGATGGAGAATCAGTTTTAAATAAATGTATATATTGATTCTAAAAAGGGGCAACACGATCCAGCTACGTCGAAACATCGATTCCCAATAGATCACTAAACTTAAGCGAAGTTAGACAATGCGATTGGATGGACGGGTGACTGTCTGGAAACTCTATTGTGCTGTTATTCTATACCAGGAGTGTGAAAATTTAATGACATACTACAACTCATTCAGGCCGGTTCGAGGCCGGATAAAATCGGATATCTCATGAGTCGATTTAGACACTCGCTAAATTGGTAGGACATTGACATTGATATGTCGAGGACTGCGCAAGCAAAGTAGACCCCGTCCAGATTAGCCTTAACAGCTAAAAGGACACGTTAACTGAAAATACTTGATTGTAAAAATAACAGTATGGAATAATATTAATTATTGTTATACTTAATTTAGAAAATCTGTGTTCTACTCCAAAAACACTGTGTTCGTTGTACTCCAAAAACAGACTTTCTGAAAAATATCGCGACACACACTCGACAAAAACGCCGTATGAATTCTTCCAATTAGCGCCGGTATTATTACAAAGTCACATATTTACCATTTTCTGTGGAAACCGTGAAAAATCGTAAAGCACACATCCTGAAAACCTTCCCGTTAAATACGATACACCCCATAAAAAAGTAATTTCAATATTTGCCCGACCGGTTTTATAGTATTTGCCGGCCACTGTCCTCGAACCACACCGTCAATATTTGACCACGGCTCGAAACGGGGGAAGATATCGTCACCTGCCAGTTCTTGGCAACGTTGAAAACTCTCTGAAAACAAACACACGAAGATCGCTTGTCCCGTGTCGGGTTTCAACTTTGCCACCGAGGTGCTAAGTGCCAGTAGAAAACCATTCGATTTTTTATGAATTTATTGTCGGTGTTTAGTCTTAAAGCTACTTTATATTGAAATTATTAATCACAGTTTCCTTTAGAATAACTTTGACTTATATAATCAATTCTCATCATCACACATATTAGAGGTAGGCAAAGATTGATTGTTCATTTGAACGAGTATTAAAAATGAATCGTGTGATTCGATTCACTGCTTTGAATAAGAGTCGTGAGAATTGATTCTTAATATAACACCTAACAGTTTAATGGTTAGTTTTGACGTTGTTAGTCTTTTCACAAATGTGTCGGTAGATAAATCACTTAAAATAGTTAGGGATAGATTAGAACAAGATACACATTTAATAGATAGAACAAAATTAAACATAGATAGTATTTTGGAATTGTTGACACTTTGTGTTAAAACTACTTATTTCCAATTAAATAATAATGTTTTTCAACAAGATTTCGGTATGGCAATGGGATCACCTCTCCCTCCTTTGTTAAGTAATATTTTTATGGAAGATTTTGAAAATAATGCAATAAATAGTTTTTCAAAAAAGTCTGTAATGTGGCTGCGTTATGTTGATGATATTTTTGCAATATGGCAACATAACGTTTCTGAAATAGACATTTTTTTGGATTATATAAATTCTCGCGAACCTACCATAAAATTTACTTTAGAAATAGAGAGAGGTAATCGTTTGTGTGCCATTTCTTGATGTTTTAGAGTCAAAGTTTCAAAATAAACTAATTTTAAATGTTTACAGAAAACCCACAAACACAGATAGATACTTAAATTTCACATCTAATCACAGTATAAGTGTAAAAAAAGGTGTTATAAAAAGTTTATATGATAGGGCAAAAATAATATGTACAGACGACATTTCACTAAATAGAGATATAAATCACATAAAAAATACATTAATAAAAAACGACTATCCACCATATTTTATTGACAAAACATTAAACGAAATACAAACCCCATATCATAGACACAAAGATAACAATACACAATATATACAACTTACAATTCCATACATACGAGGCGTTTCGGAAAAAATAAGAAGGATAGGAAAACAATATAACATACGAACATCTTTCAAAACAGAAAATACACTTACATCCATTTTATCACATACTAAACCAATGAATACAGACCAACAAACAAAAATGTAATATACCAAATACTCCTGTGAATGCGACAAATTTTACATTGGTGAAACATCTAGACCCTTAAATGTCAGAAATAAAGAACATAAAGATTATTTAAGAAAGGGAGATTTTCACAAATCTAAGATTTGTCAGCATTCTTAAGGACACAGGGCACAGAATCAATTTAATAACGCCAAAATTATAATGAAAGAAGCGATAGTCTCTAAAAGAAAAATAAAAGAGGCTTTTTTAATTCAATCTAACAAAAATAAATGTATTGCTCATGCATCTGTAGATGTTAGTAATGTATGGCAATCGCTTCTTTGATTTTAAAGAACAATAGATACAACATGATAAATAAACGTAACATACGTAAAATTTAAAAATAATCATACAGAAAGTTTGGGGGGCTTTTGGTTTTACCTTATTAAGTAATTGTTATCAGGTAGTAATTGTTAATTTTGAAGTTTAAATATCAAGTTAAAAAAATGTCATTTAACAGAACGTCAACGGTTTCTTGTAGACGTATCTGTTTTAAAAAGTAAAGTGTTCTCGAATAGTTGAATTCAAATATTTTAAATAGTTTTTTCTTTATTCTTTGTATTTTTTTGCTTCCGACGACGGAAAGAGATAAACTTTCCGAAACGTTAAGCATTTTTTTCTTTGTTAGGCAAATTTGTATTACTATAAACATAACTTCTGACAAGCAGCGTCCGTTTAGGTTTAACGCAGAAGTGTTTACAAAAAATAATTATTTTATTTTGTAGATTTTCTTGCAGTGCAGTGGCGAAATACCCATAAAGGATTTTTTTGGAAAGATGAATCCGCCACGTAGATATAGACATTTTTTATACTATTTATTATATGATTATAAAATCGGATTTAAAATATGGCTTTAAAAATGTTAAATTGGCATTAAGAAGTCTTTAATAAATAGTATATATGAATTGGATTGATAATTTAATATTATTTTTAAAATAATCAATCCAATTACGCTAGTGTAATAAAGTGTTGAAAAACTGTATCCGACCAAATTATCGCCGGTAGTGCCCAGTTACGATTCTTATTTTTATACGTAAGTTGTGCATATACATAAATTGTGCATGTGGTTCGTTCAAATAAACGAATCGTAGGAGTCCATTCAATATGAGAAATTGAATCGTGTTATTCGATTCACTAAAAAGAATCGTAATGCCCATCACTAACACTATATTGTATCTTCCTATAAAGTTTTATTTGCATTAAATTATTTGAAAAACTACCTATCTTTTAAGGAGTTTCTATGTAGAAACTCCCTCTAGTAATAATCTATTAAAAAAGTCCAATATTTGAAAATTGCAGCAACACCAAGATCATGACTGGACTCTTAAGTTTGTTCTGGTGTTAAAATCATGGAATAACTCCATCTAATTTTTAGCCGACCATACCAATAGGTATGGTAGGCTATTAGGATCGGCAAAAAAAAGTTTTTTTTAATTTCACTCAAAATGAGTTATTTGGGTCATAAATGACCTAAATACAAAATATTTTCATGGTGTCTGTCTGTCCGTCCGTCTGTCCGTCTGTAACACGATAACTCAAAAACCGCTGAACCGATTTTAACCAAATTTGGCACAAAAATACTGTGGCACCCGAGAATCTGGCCATTAGTCTTTGGTGGGGGTGGGGGGTCGGTAAGGAGGTATGGGAGAGGGTGAAAAATTTTAAAAAATCGTAACTCCAAAATTACAGTAGCTAGCGAAACGCGGTTTTCAAATTAAGATTAGGAATAATATTTGCAACAACATTTGTAATAACATCAAAATCAGTCAAAGTCGCAGTTTTCGAGATATTAACATATTTTAGTATGGGCGGCTATACGTGCCTCCCGGCGCCAATTTTTTTTTAATGACTTAAATATTTTTATGACTAATGTCTGTTTACCTTTGTGGTGGGTTCATTTATTGAAAAGGATTCTGGGTTCTTCGCCACTGGAAGAATACTACAAGAAGAAGTTATTTTGTAAACATCACTGCGTTGAATCTCAACGAAAACTATTTTATCAGTGCTATTTTACGAATAAAACATATTTACCTAACCGATAAAAAATGCTTAATGTTAAAAGGACAACAAAAACTATTTATAATATCTAAATACAGCTATTCAGGAACACTTTATTATACAGGGTGTCCCAGAAATAAGTGCAAATATTTTAACTGGTAGTATAGTTCAACCCCAGTAACACGCCTATGAGGTTTTTTTTGCGAAAAAAAATGTTGAAAATTTAAAATTTTTCTTGACATTTTCCGGGAAATTTGAAAAAACTTTTTAGTGCCACTTGTTTATTCACCTGAGATTTCCTACGGTGTATCTAAACCTTGCAGTGTTGCAACCTCCTATGTTATCCACATTCTACACAGTTCGGCGGAACATAGTTTTACATTTATAAATTCATAGACAAATTTCTACTCAAAAAATTAGGAATGTTAAATTTAATCTTTTATCAGTGCTCATTATTAATAATTATAGAAAAAAAACATTAATTATTTTTAGTACTTACCCTTTCAATGAAAACTTAACAAAAACCACCGAAAATTAACTAAAACATTACGTTTATGACGTTTACGAAAATCTTTGTTATGCTGCAAAATAACTTTATTTTGGAATAAACTTAAGAAAATGATTCATATTATTCACAATCAGGTCGCAAAAAGAAATTCCTAAAATGTTTATCGTAATTTAGAATTCAATTCAAGAAATTTAGAAAACAGCCCAACGAATAATCGATTCATTTTTGTTTTGTTTGTTTTCTTTCATGTTTCTCTGTTTTATTTGAACCACTGTTTTACAAAACACCTTGAAAAGCGCACATTACTTTGAATACCTTTCTGAATGAATAAATGTTGAGAATTATTGTCTCTTATCGCCACTTTACGAACTACTTTCAATCTAAAAAAATACATGTTTCACTCAACAATTATTGACAACGTATTTTGTTTTTTCACTATTTTTTCGATGTATTTCGACAATTCCATCGACAGCAACGTTGCCGTAGTTACAACAATTTCAAATTAAAGACATTCGAAGCAATCAAATTCGTATTAAATTTTAAAAATAAAACAGAGAAACATGAAAGGAAATAAACAAAACAAAAATGAATTGATTATTCGTCGGGCTGTTTTCGATGTATTGAATTCTGAATTACGATAAACATTTTAGAAATTTCTTTTTGTGTGATCTTATCAATAACCAATTCATTTGTGTTTTGTTTGTTTCCTTTCATGTTTTTCTGTTTTATTTTTAAAATTTAATAAGAATTTTATTGCTTTGAGTGTCTTGAATTTGAAATTGTTGAAACTACGGCAACCTCGCATGACGCAAGCTCGACACGGCGGCGCGACAAAGGAACAGTTACCAGTGATGCGCCGCTCTCTTGGCTGACGGCCGACGCGACGGTTGGGTTGTTGATGGAATTGTTGAAATACATAGAAAAAATAGCGAAAAAACAAAATACGTATTTAAAATTGTTGAGTGAAACATGTATTTTCTTAGACTGAAAATAGTTCGGAAAGTGGCGGTAAGAGACAATAATTCTCAACATTTATTCATTCAGAAAGGTATTCAAAGTAATGTTATTGCTTTTCAAGGTGTTTTGTAAATCAGTGGTTCAAATTGTGATGAGGCCTATATGAAATAATGTGTTAAAAATGGGGACTGTTATTTTAGTAGTTATTATAATAGCATGTACAAGTAAAGCAGTTACAGTGAAGTGTATTTTAGTTAAGTGTATATCGAAAAAGAGAACTGTCACAGTTACATCGATCTGTCATAAGTATCTTTTTTAATGTTGGGTAAGTTTTTTAATTTAACATTTTTAACACATTTTTAAACATTTAACTTTAATTTATTTTATGTAATAATATCACAATCTTAAAAATGTAATGCATCTCTTTAAACTCCTCAGGTGTTGTGATTTTATGACTTACTTTTAACATATACTTTCTTGTCCCTATGGCAACACAGTGCGTCGAAGTTAACTGAAATCCGGGCTTGATCCGGGTAATTGGATGTAGTTGGCGATATCTGCCGGCGGTTCTCAAAATGTTGCGGATTATTTTTTTAAATTTTCAAAGTTAAATAACTCTCGCTTATTTTCAATTTATTTTAAAAATGGTAAAGAGAAAATATGTTTATTTTGACCAGATCTACCACCCCTTAAAATATCTGCACTCATTTCTGGGACACCCTGTATAGCAGATACGTTTATTAAAAATTGTTGACGATCTCTTAAAATGGCCATTATATGAAGACAAACTTCAAGCTAATAATAATAATTACTATATACCTGATAAAAATGAGGTAAAACCAAAAAGCTTCAAACTTTTTGTATAAATATGATTATTTTTTGTTTGTTTTTAATTTTTTTATGTTATCTTATGTATATTTATTTTATGCTTATTAAAATCAAAGAAGCCCATATATTACCATACTATTACTAACCTCTACAGATGCCAGAGCAATACTTTTATTTATATTAGGTTGGATTAAAAAATCCTCATTTATTTTTCTTTTAGAGGCTATCGGGTTTTCATCATAATTTTTGCGTTGGTAGAATCTACTCTGTGCTCTGTGTCCCATGAATGGTTTAGCACAGCTCAATTTATGGTTTATCACAGCTCCAACATAAACACGGCCTGAACACGTAATCGAAGCTATGAGAACATCGATAATAGCGGCGATTCGATAGTCAAGTAAACCAGCTAACCGAAACTGTGATTATAAAATAAGCGATTCAAATAAAATTAATAAAGAATCAAATTCTGTAATAACGACAATCAACAAATTTCGGAATACCTACATTTAGAGAATTTCTTCATTTATAGACAGGGGCGGATACAGGAATTTATTTTAGGGGGGGTCCAAAATAAAAAGTAATGTAAAATATGCTTTTTAGGGCGCCATTTTTAATTCAAAAGCCTAATATTTGGGCCAATTTATAGATTTTAGGGGGGAGCCGGGCCCCATGGGCCCCCCCTCTGTATCTGCCACTGTTTATAGACCATTTGAGTCATTTAAAAGCCCTATTTGGGGATATAGCGTTACCGAGGGGTGTCTCACTCGGGTAAAAAATGTACACGTACTGCCAAAATATCCTTCCACTGCTAAGCGACTGCCAATGACTATGAAGAAGACTGCCTATGACTGCCATGTAATTATTTTAGGCGACTGCCATAAGACTGCCAATGACTGCCAGCGACTGCCAAGAAAATGTACATGTAATTCCAATAGTGAGACACCCCTCGAGCGTTACATATTATTTAAGATTCCTGGAACAATAATTGAAAAACTTTTGGTGCTCTAAAAAATGAAAAATTTAGTCGATAAAAGCATAGAAATATAAACAGTTGTTCCTAGCTGCTCTTATCGCTGACTTTTGAAATATTTTTTTTATTATCTGTGACATTTATAGTAGTAAAATATTTGATAGTTATTTTTTATAAAATACGAAAAAAAAAATGATATTTTATCGTCGACCGAAAAGATTAATTCACTAGCGACGAAATCGCGAATGCATTAATTTCGGGAGACAATAATGCAATTTTATCGTCGTGTATAAAACAATATTTTTTTCCATAGCGAGTTACGTTTTAAAAAATATTCAGAAATTATTATTTCAAGGAATTTATTACGAGTAGAGAAAATATTGTGCTGGGTTGGCGTTGGTTTCTATGTAATTTGACAAATAAACAAAGCTGTCTCTTTAGTTGTCAGTTTTGAGTCAATATTTTTTAATTCTCTTTTGTGTCGATTGCTGATTGTATTGGAGCCAGAAATGGCTCAAAACGAAATAAGTAATTTACCAACAGATATTCAGGCTAAAACGACAAACGCCATATCCAAACTACTTCCATTTAAATCCCGAATAACTTATGAAAAGGAATACAAAAATTTTCAAAAATGGAAGCAATTAAAAAACATGCGAAAAGAAATAAAGTTTTTAACCTATCCTCGCTGTTAAAGGATCATTTAATCTACCCTTGCGGTTAAAATACTATTTTATCTACTATTTTTGATAGATATAAGGCAATTGTTCTTTACACGTTTGACTTCTTTTAAAGTGGAAAACAGCAATCCGTTTTGCAAGACAATAAAATGATCTAAACAGCATAGTTAGCTATGGTCTTAATAAAAATATCAAAATTGTATAAAAATGTATAAAAATTCTCATATAGTCACGCTGCACTCTCTAATAAGATTTATAATTAATAATAGAACTACAATAAAACAATAATTATATTTTATACTAGAAAAGGTTGTTATTAAACTTGCCAGTAACATGTTATTATACAGAAGATAAATAATCGTAAAAATCTGAAAAACAATTAGCCTATATTGTTTCTCAAAGGCAAATTAAAATGCTATTAAAAAAAACAAAGAACGTTATTCAATAGATCTTATCAACTACATAATCGTTTCAGACAAATTATTGCTAGAAATAGTTTTAAAATCATTTCCTTGAAATAATATACTTAGATATATATTGTCTTATAACGTAATTGACTGATTTGACAAGAAAAAGTCGTAAATTTTAATTGTGCAATATTTAATAATAGAAAATACAGGGTGTTTCATGAAGAAGCTAGTTTAAACATTTATGCATGCAGAATCGGTGAAAATCGGTGATTAATATTATAGAAACTTCGATTCGTACATAAGTCCAAACGTTCCATGGACCTCATTTTATGATGTGATGAGCAAATGCAAGACCCGGGAAAAAATACGTGGATAACCTACAAAAAGAAATGAGATCCCATAAAAACCTAGAATGTAAAAAATGCCAAGTCTCGGACCACAATCCTTCCACTGTCAAAAGTTGTGAGATCTCATGACATGTAAAACCAAGTCAGTTTATTTTATTTAGTCTCTTTTTAAGCATCTATTCAACAATTTTGTTATAAATTTTTAGTATCAATATTAGTCATCTTTATCTCTGTAATAATTATAATGCCTTGGCAACGATATGATATTCTAATGTAATTAAAAAACTTTATTTTTAAAGGCACTGTTTAGATTTACTTAGTCACAATTGCCAGGATATTATAATAATTATTACAGAAATAAAGATGACTAATATTGATACTAACAATTTGTATCAAAATTATTGAATAGGCGCTTAAAGAGAAACTAAACAAAATAAACTGACTTGGTTTGACATGAGATCTCTCAACTTTTTATAGTGGATGAATTGTGTTACGAGTTGCGAGACTTCGCATTTTTTTACATTCATGCACTGATAAAAAAGATAGACTTGAACTAAAGTCGTCATCGTTCTTGAAAAAAAAAATTTAGTGGCAAAGAATTTATTTTAGCGTAAAAGAAAATATTTTGCCTGAAGAAAAACTCTCTTAACTCAAGAAAACGGGTTCTCTTGAAAAATTCGAAAATTTCTCTTGAATCTATTTTCATTCAACCAAGTGCATGTTACTTTGTTTTAAGATAATAAGAAAAATACGCTAGGAAGTACTTCAATCAAGAAACATGGCCATTTTTCCAATAGCTAAATACTCTTCTGATGAAAAATAATAACGACACGCAAAGACGATGAGGAAGGACGGTATATACAATCAGTCGGCAGTCGGCAGTCCGATCAGTCGTACGTCGCATTTCATAGGTCACACATCATAGTACGCACGGGTTTTGTTGCTTGGAATTTTCCACTTGGAATTTTGCATAATTTGCTTTTTAAACGCATATCGTATAACAAATTAGTGATCGTTATTAACATGGATTTGCCATTTTTTTACGGACAAATTTTAGGATATATGGATTATTTAAAGGAGTTTCTGAAAAAATGGAAATTAGAGCATTTATTTGCTATATTTGAAGGTAAGAGGCATTTACCTAATGCACCTGTTTAGATAATGCATGCGTGACTATTGATAGAATAAGAATATATGTAGGTATCGATTTTTTATGCAAATAATTACAAAAATTTTAGAATTTCAAGTCGTCGTATTAAAAAATTCAAAATGTGACCTAAGCTTATAATATTAATAATTTATTTGCTTTGCTTTGATTAATCGTGATGTAACATTTTTTTGTAATTTGTAGAGTGATGAAACACCCCAAAAAATACCAAGGAGTGAAGAAGCAGAAATAACTACTATCGAGGAAAATAATATCACTTTACTTACTACCAGACCAGGAAAACCTAAATTTATTAGAAAATAATATACCCCGTAATATGCCTGTATACTGTATATTATGATGTATAGACTTCTCTTAGATCAAAATAAATTTTAGTTGAGTCAATAGTATTCGCTATTGGTTTAAGAAAAGTGTCTCTTTTTTTTTGAAATCAAGAAATGTCCCTTTTCAATCAAGAATTTTTGCATGAATCAAAGAGACTATTGTTCTTCTAGCAAGAACTTCTTTGCATATTCATTTTGGGTCAAGAGTGAAATACTTTGGATAGATAGATTCTTCTATTCTCTAAAGTATTTTTTTAAAGCTTATGAAAAGATAGTCAATGCTTTGGGCAAGGAAACGTCGTTCTTGGCCCTATTGAAAAGCGCCAATCTTTTGGGTCAAAGTCATATTCATTTCGACTTAGAGATCATTTTTTTCAGTGTGTTTTTGATGGGAAAAATTTTACTAGAGACACTTTCTACATATATAAAATCTTTAAATAATTGAAGACTTGAAGTAAATAATGTTCTAAGTGACAAAAAATCGATTTGTCATGTTTTATTTGCAAAAAGTTCCATAATCAACAGCATATACAGGGTGAGTCTTAAATAATAAGTGCAAATATTTTAGGGGTATTATATTTTGACCGCAGAAACACGATTATAAGTTTTTTTCGCAAAAAAATTGAAAATTTGGAATTTTTAAAAAAAATTTGGAAATGCCAGTGAGGATTTTTTTTTAACGAAACGGCAGATGAAACGACCAAACAAGGCCCATCAATGCAATTCATAAGCCCAGAACCCTTCTGCTACTAATTCACTATACTAAAATCATTTTACTAAAGCTGATTCAGGATTTTTCTTCAATACCCTACATGTTACACATGTTTTATTATTAGCTCGAAACTATTAGAGGTCAATACAAGGTGGGCCTGAAATAAGTGCAAATATTTGCAGTGCTGGCAGATCTCGATATATGAAACATATTTTTTCTTTGCCGCTTTTCAAATAACATGTTACACATGTTTTATTATTAGCTCGAAACTATTAGAGATAGATATACAAGGTGGGCCTCAAATAAGTGCAAATATTTGCAGTGCTGGTAGATCTCGATAAATGAAACATATTTTTTCTTTGCCGCTCAAATAAGTCAAAAATAACAGAGATATTTTACATTGAAACTTTAAACAAACAATTATTTTTTGCTTATATTTTGGGAGCCTATAGACTTTCTAATGAATTTTCATTCTTCTAAATTTAATCTACTACCTGTGTTGCTACCTTACCAAGCTATTAAATAATAGGAAGAAAAAGGAAAAATTAAATAATAATAATAATAAGAAAAAAACATTCGAGGAAGAATGGAAAGCGAAACCATGACATAGACGGTATGCAGTCAACCTCAACGGAGGTAAGGTCGATAAGTAGCTTTCAATGTCTAATCTTTCTGATGGCCAGTTAATGTTCGAAACTGAAGGAATCATAAACGCCATACAGGTAATACCTACGAGAAACCGGAGAAAATTCATTCTAAAAGAAGACTTACCATTTGATAAGTGTCGACTATGCCAGACCACTACTGAATCCATTCAACACCTAACTGCTAGTTGCACATACCTTGCTCCGAGGGACTACCTGAACAGGCACAACCAAGTTGCAGGCGTAATACATCAGGAACTCTGTGTACAAACGACGCTCCTTGCTGCAAAAGTTCCTTACTACAAATACCAGCCTAAGAAGGTATTTGAAAACGAATCGTGGAAGATTCTGTGGGACCTTTCTATAACAACTAATAGGACAGTGAGTCACAATCGACCAGACATCTTAGTTTTTGACAAGAAGCAACGAAAGGGCGCAAGTAATAGATATACAAATTCCAGCAGACGAAAACCTAGGAGAATCAAGAATGGAGAAAGTCCTGAAATACCAAGAACTGGCAGATGATATAAAGAGAATGTATCAGTTGGAAAAGGTGGAAATATATCCTATAATAATAAATATCTTGTAATAGGTTAGTGGATAAGTACTTAACTCGCAATCTTAAGGCTATCGGCATACGCAACCCGAAGCAAATTGTAGCAATTTCATAAAAAGCTGTCATCCTGGCAACCTGTCACACCGTGAGACGTATACTGGCAACAGATGGTCGCGTTGGTCTATAAAGACCCCCCCGCGATCATTGGCCGTATCCGGTAAAGATGCTGTGAAAAAAATTGCGAAAAAAAGGCATGTTTCTGAAACAAAGTATACCACTTCTAAATATATTTGCACTTATTTAAGTCTCACCTTGTAGAAAAGAATAAGAGAACATTTAAGTTAAAATGTCTAATCATCCATCCTGTATACTATTGTGTTGTTTAAATAATGGGAAAATGGTAAAGGGAAAAAAATGTATAGACGAGAATGATATATTTTTCTAACGGCGCCAAAGTAATTGCACTTGGACATACAATATGGCCGAACGTAGAAAAACATAACATGTTTCACTTAATAATTACTTCGCAGGGTTCATAATATTTTTTGGTGATGATTTATATATAAGTTACTGTGTAACGGGGTATAGTAAAAGTAATATTTTAAAAGCACAGGATTTTTTAGTAGCTTTGTTACAGCTTTGCGTGTATGGTTTTTATGGAAAAATGTGATTTAAATATGATAACATATTAACAAGTTACTAGCTGCTATAGTTTTAACGGCACTTGGATACTTGAATGTACAGGGTTACCAAGCCTGAGTGTTTTATTTTGTCATATTTGGAAAAATAAAAAACATAGAAAAAAATATTTTGAAAAAAAATACTGAAAATGTCTGCAAAAAGCATAATATGTGTTGACCTATAGAAAATATAGCACGCTGTCTTAAAATATGCAGAGAGAGAAGTAAAGATACATGAATTGTGGGCATAGATCGATATTGAATGTTTATTTACACTTCAATTCGCAGTAGTTGATCAAGAAGTAATAGTTACCAATGGCAAAAATGACATGCAATATATGCTATGAAAACTTATTTAAGGATTTAGAGAATGGTACTTGAGCGTTAACAATAACAAAATATCTGTATGAGCACACAAGAAGGAGATTTGATAATGTTTAATTATATATACATCACTGAAAAAAATGTTTTGGTCCAAAAAAATTTGGAGCTGTTTTAAAAAAATATTTTTTTTTTTTTTTTTTATTATTGAAATTTTGGAAAAAATGTATTTGAATTTTTTTTAATTTAATTTAATACGTATATCAAATAAATATTTATTCATATAAATACTTACCCTCATTTTAATGAATCGCCATACAATAAATGTTTATTTGATTTAAACAAATGCGTTTTTAAATTTTATAAAGTATCATTTAATCTAAAAAAAAACAAAAAAAAAAAATTAAATAATTATTTGTTTCTTAGGAATATTTAATTTATTTAAATCAAATAAACATTTATTGCATGGCGATTCATTAAAATGGGGGTAAGTATTTATATCAATAAATATTTATTCGATAGAAACATTTTCAGTAAAAATAATTCAAATACATTTTTCCAGGGCTGAAATAACGACATACATTATCAAACAGTATTTTTTAAAACAACTCCACGGACCAAATATCATCTTTCTCTAAAATAAAAATATGTACACGCATTCTTTAAACTTCAAAAAGCCGATCTTCTTAAAAAACTGATCGCAAATTATTTTAAACTTGAAAGCGTATGGTTTATGTAGAAAAGGAATACTACTCAAATTTAAAAAGAAAATTATTTATTATAATGTTAGAAGTGCAGCCAAGTAAATATTTATTTAGTTTAAACTAACTTATTATTACTAAAATGAAAACAAATTTCTTGCAGTAGAGGTATATAATAAAATTATCTAATAAGGATTCTTGCCACTAAACTGCTAATATAGAAATGTAATTCTACGCTGTGTTTGTCATATGTGGATCAACCTGCTCACTACCGGTTTCGGACCCCTACTCCGTATCGTTGAGCTTGGGAGATCCTACAATATCTCTTCGCTGTGGTTGTCATTTTGTGGATCTCCCAAGCTCACCTGATGATGGGTAGGGCTCCGAAACCACATTAAGCTGGGATTGTCCACAGCCATAAGCTAACAGCAAGGCTCGAGCCCTACTATATTAACAGCAAACAACAGAATCCTATATTTTATTATATGCCTCTGGCTGGGCCTGCCTCAGGCCAACTGCCTGAAAAAAAGCCTTTACCATCCTTTTACTATCGATAGTTGCGCCTCGGTGGTACGAAAGTACTACCATTGCACGCAGGCCGCTATCTCCCGTTCGGGACTAATATCCTAACCGATACTTTCCGACAGAGTCGGAATTAACTCTCTATGCGCGGTGGTTGTCATTTTGTGGATCTGCTCAAGCTCACCTGATCATGGAGTAGGGCTCCGAACCGGTAGTGAGAGCAGTTTGATCCGCATTATGTTTCAGCTGGCAATGAAACAAATTTCCTATATTAGCAGTTAAGTGGCAGAATCTTATATAATTTTATTATATACCTCTACTGCAAAAGAGGTGGCTTTATTATTTTTATAATTTGGCTTGCCTGAAAAAAGCCTTTTACCATCCTTTTACTATCGATAGTTGCGCCTCGGTAGTACGAAAGTACTACCATTACACGCAGGCCGCTATCTCCCGTTCGGGACTTAATATCTAATCGATACTTTCCGACAAGTCGGAATTAACTATCTATGCGCTGTGGTTGTCATTTGTGGATCTGCCCAAGATCACCTGATGATGGAGTACGGCTCCGAAAGCGGTAGTGAGAGCAGGTTGATCCACGTCATGACGAACACAGCGTGGGGTAAATTTCCTATATTAGCAGTTAGAGTGGCCAAGAATCGCTATATAATTTTATTATATGCCTCTACTGCAAGAAATTTGTTTTATTTTATAATTAACATAAATTAAAAAAAAAACCTTTTACCATCCTTTTACTATTTATAGTTGCGCCTCGGTGGTACGAAAGTACTACCATTGCACCAGGCCGCTATGCCGTTCCGGGACTAAACCTGCTTTCCGACAAGTCGGAGTTAACTATCTCTGCGCTGTGGTTTTCATTTTGTGGATCTCCCAAGCTCACCTGATGATGGAGTATCAGTGTCAAGAGTACAGGTATCTGGGAATCACATACAGGATGGTCCGAGGTGCATTCCGAAAATTTCGGAAGCATATTCTGCACATAAAGCCAGTGAAAGAATTCGTATAAATGTGTCTGAAAAATACTTAGTTTCGGAGATACAGGGTGTAGAAATTTGTCATTTTATTTCGATTTTTTCAAACTTTCTGAAGTAACGTAAATATTCAAATTTACATGTCTGGGAGTTTTTGACATTGGGAATTTGGGTTTGATGTCAATATGACTCTATTTGTAGGGGGCATAACCACCTACATGTGTTTTAACTGCTTTGAAGGTAATATTTTTGTCCGTACCTGTATAAAACTAGTGAGTAAAAAATAAAACATTTACGATGTTTTTGCATCAAAAAGGTATCTTGGTAAAAATGTCTTCATGAGTAATGATTTTCAAGATATTTGGAATCAATTATCAATACCTACCATCATTATAGAGGTAAACATGTTGACTGAATACTTTTTAGACTGAAATCACATAAATTTGAAATGCTTTGTGCCAAAGTTCAACAGAAGCATTTATCATCATTTTTTTGAAAACTTTATGATTAATTTAAAAAGCATTTTTTTAAAAATTTCCCAAATTTATTATTTCAGTGAAATAATAACTATATCTACTCAACGTGTTTGTTTTCGTCATTATTGACATGTATTTGATTATTTTAATTTCTAAAATATCTTAAGAACGAATTGCTCGTGGCAGTTTTGCAAATAATACGCAAAATTAAGAGATATATTGATATTGATATTGAGATTGCTCGGTAGTTTTATGCAGGTACGGAACAAAAAGTAATACGCTTCAAAAGCAGTTAAAATACTGCAAATGGCTTCCTCTACTATGGAAGTCATATTAACATCAAATCAAATTTTCTCATGTCCAAAAAACTCCCAGGCTATCAGTCTCATCAAATATTGGGTTTCTTCAACTTAATCAGCCAAAAATATGCCACTTTAAAACTAAAATTCCATGACAGCTACGATCAATATTATATTTATGACATTCCAACAAAGTTAATTTTGAAATATATATGCAGATGTTTTCTCTTTATGTCACAGTGACTGTTGTAATCCCACTAAATTTGACGCTTAGATATCCCTCAAGACCTCCCCAAAAAATCTAAGTTAAAAACATCCCTTAAACTCCCCAATTTACGACAAATTAAAAGTAGCAATTTGGGCAATGCCCCCGCACATTTTTTTCGTTATACCGAAGGGAGCAAATAGATTTATACCGTCAATAACACTAAAGTTTTATTAAATAACTCATGTAAATAGGGGTCGTTCCGGCCGATACGTGCGGGAAACGAATTAAAAAAATTACGGGAGTTAAAAGTGCGCATCCCGCGGGAGCGCCGTCTGGAATGAGGCTTGGAATTGATACGGTCGTAGAAGTTAATAGCGCCTTTGATTAGTCTTTGTGTCTCTTGTTTCGGATAAAAAATAGTAGAAAAAGGAATCAGTACAGGTAACCTTTAACCACTTAACCCCAGTTACTAATTTATTTACAGTTTAATAAAAAAAAAAAAAAAAAACTATTTTCTTGAAATATCTCAAGTAGTATTTTGAACACAAAATGTCATAACTAAACATTACTAAACAGTTTGGAAACAATGATGGTGTTTGTGTCAAGTCACATACATTCAGGAATGGAGTTAGGCATTTTGATACATATGTTTTAACATAAATCGTTTTGTTTGAAACATTTTACCAAAATATGATTTCGCTACATAAGCTACGAGTATAACAATAACCAAAAGGTCACCAGATATGTACAAATTTTTTCGAAACTTTTAAGAAACAGATGTGGCTCACATTTACAAAGCTTTCGTACCCCTCTTGTGCCTGAAAAGTTTCCATAATTGATTTGATATTCTGTCAAATATGAGACATAACCTTACTTTATTGTTTAGATTGTTCTGCGGTTTTTTTGCAGAAATGGGGAGGCGCATCAAAGTGACAGATGGTGGTTTTCTTTCATGAGCTTTCTGTGACTGAAAGGGCTGATAGGTGATATTATCTGTCTACTGCATTCCGGACATTCAAAAATCTAATTGCTTTTGTTACTTTACTTTTTTTTTAGTTGTCGCTGTTAACTGAGTTTACAATTCTTCTCCATTGCGTTCTATTGTGAGCTGCTTCTTCCCACTCGTTCTGCATGTTAATCTTCTTTAATCAAGGGAAGACTTAACGATTTAAACATTCTTCAAGATTTACTATAATTAAAAAAGCAGAAGGAAGGGCATATGGTAAGTACAAATACAGATATTTTCTTCTTGCGATTTTAAATATGCAGTACAGAAATTGTTGTTTTGAATAAATGTAATAAAAGCCATTTAGAACCTCTGCAAATTAGTGGGTTTTCAATTACACTTTACACTTTTTAGTTTACGATGTTCCACATCTTTAAGAAAAGCACAATTAAAATTAATGAATATCCTAGCAACAGCTTGCGTTGGTCAGTTGTATCCATAGAGAAGCCTAATATTTAGCTTATATATTTGATTCCAAAAATACGCGGTTGTTCTATGTCCACGAAATATTTGAACTCCTGTATATTTGTAGGTCAGCTTTGGAAAAAAAGTCTCCAATAGCTTTTTTCCCAAAAATAATGCGATATGGAATTATACTCGTATTTACTAGCGGTACTGATTTTTTTTAGTTTGATAAATAATTTTAAGTACTATTTTGTAAAAAAAGTGACAAAATAATCATCGTTTAAGGTATTTGAAGTACAATGAGCCTGCGTGACAAATGTATTAGGCTATTGACAATTCTGTAGTATCTACATTAAAAAACTCACATATAAGAATAATGATTATATTTCGCCAAAAATTATTTAAACATATACAGGGGGAGTTTCCTAGGATGTTCTCTGTTCTCTATGGGTATCTAAACTACTGGAGATAGAGTCAGTTAAATGGGGAAAAGAATTGCAGTTCTGTGGGGTCATAAATATGCGCTTTTCAGATTTTTCGAAAAAGTTTCATGGCTTACTAGATATTTCGAAAAAACAAATTTTTGGCTATTTTAAAAACTGTCCCTAATTTCATTACCAATCTAGCACAAAAAGTTTTCAGATAAGAGTTGTAGATAATCACATCCCTAATGAGACTTTGCTCTCCGATTTTTTCTAAAGCCTGTCATTTTTGATATATGACACAAACATATATTTTTTAAATGGAAACCATAGTTGGCCATGACTTCATAAATAGCGTAATTTTTTAAGCTTTTTAGCGATATAAGCTATAATATTGTTTCTTTCACAAAATTACTGAGTTTTAGCCAATTCTTATCTTTTTTGACTAATTTCACTTAGTTAGCCATGGAAACAAGTTCAATCGTCGTTGCTCAGAAATGTGAAATTGTGTCACATCAATCTTTGTAAATTAAAATAAACAAAAATTGTAAATACGAGTTTTTCAAATGTATAAAAAGCGTGTGGGATTATTGGTTCAACTTTTCTTGGCCATACGGTTTCGAGAATACGCTGACCGGTGAACGTTACTTATGTTTTTTAGAGAACAGTTTTCAAGACATGTTAGAAAAGTTAAATTTAGATATGTACTCGCGCATTAATAGAGTGATTCCAACATGGCTTTTATTATGACACACCAAACCCACCACAATGTAAGAAATGTTAAAAATTATTTCATTATCATAGTTATGTAGACTCAGGCATAGAAAGAGGTGGACCAATTGCATGGGTCTCCTCGGTCACCTGACCTATCCATTTTAGATTTTTTTATGCGGTATGGTTAACAACAAGGTTTACAAAAGAACTTATGAACTTATGAGAGGCACTCGAAGAGGCGGAACAGGAGAAGTTTAATTAAGTCGACCGGTCGTTCTGTGACAATAGCTATAAATTCAGTTTTAAAAAGATTTTTTACACATTTTTTTGACATTTTCTAAAATAACTTAAAGTGTATATATTGATTATTTTTTTAAGTTTTAGTTTGTGTAATGTAAATTGTAAAGAGCGGTTTAATAATATATTTTAAATTAATAATTTATAAGTTATCAAATCACTGTAACAAAATAAAGAACACCATTGGAAACCGTTCTCTAAAAACGTAAGTAACTTTCACTGGTATCTTGTATGGTCAAGAAAAAGTGAGAACAATCCACTCTTTTCTTCATGTGAAAAAATATTTACAATTTTTTGTTTATTTTAATTTACAAAAGATTGGATGTGACAATTTCACATTTCTGAGAGCAACGACGATTAAACTTGTTTCCATGGCTAACTAAGTGTAATTAGTCCAGAAAAGATAAGAATTGTATAACACAATTTGTAAAAGAAACATATTTTAGCTTATATCGCTGTGAAGCTTAAAAAATGGCGCTTTTTATGAAGTCATGGCCAACTATGGTTTCCATTTAAAAAAACATATGTTTGTGTTATATGTCAAAAATGACAGGCTTTAGAAAAAATCAGAGATCATAACAAAATAAGAACACCATTGGAAACCGTTCTCTAAAAAACGTAAGTAACTTTCACTGGTATCTTGTATGGTCAAGAAAAGTTGAACAATCCTACACTCTTTTCTTCATGTGAAAAAAATATTTACAATTTTTCCATTTAAAAAAACATATGTTTGTGTTATATGTCAAAAATGACAGGCTTTAGAAAAAATCAGAGAACAGAATGTCATTAGAAATATGATTTTCTACAACTTTTATCTGAAAACTTTTTGTCTAAAATAGATTATAATGGAATTAGGGACAATTTTTAAAATAGCCAAAATTTGTTTTTTTTTCGAAATATCTAGTAAGCCATGAACTTTTCAAAATCTGAAGAGCGCATATTTATGACACACAAAACTGCAATTCTTTCCCCATTTAACCGACTCTCTATCTCCAATAGTTTTCGAGATGCCCATAGAGAACATCGTAGGAAACTCACCCTGTATAGGTATTACTGGCACATAATAGTATATCTGAATATTAATAAATAATTATTAAGATTGATCTGTTACAGAAATAATGCGTTCCATTTATTTAAAACTCTAAATTCTAAAATTATATTCTGCTTGTATCTGAATAACAGATTTTTAGCTATTTCTGTTAACCTCTTCCCCTACACCTCTACCCATCCTCTCTTTAATTAATCAAATTCCCCGAACACTAAAAAACAAATGATTCTATCCCTCAACTCATCACCAGCATCATCATCCTTTCTCCCCCTTTTTCTACGTGGCTTTCCCCGCCCCGCACCCTTCGCCTACCCTCCCCCTCTTAGTCACCACCTCGTCCCCAAAATACACCCCTCCGCGCTTGTCAAAGCGGGTCGACTCGATCAATCAGACCCGATTAAAATTCACCTCACGTACGCATAATCTCAGTTTTGCATTATTTTATCTACTCCGACACTCTTAACCCGTTTATAAAGCCGTCGCGCTACTGTGGAGGACCTGGAGGTTCGCTCCCCTTCGGGAGGAGACCTTGTTTAGGTTTACGGATCATTAGGAAATTAAAGCGCGAAATTTTTACTTGTTTGGAGCTTGGAAAAGTTCTTCAGAATCTGTTTAGAATAGAACTTCAAGGTTGTTAATAGTTTCGTGACTAGTAATTAATTAATGTATTATAGTTTGAAGTGGTTTAGTTAAATTGAAGCAAACCAAATAGATAACTCTTTAGTCAAGCAGCACTAAAAGCTATCCACTCAGTAACCATCCAAAGAATGTCTTGTGAAAGCTGGCCTCAAAATTAGGCAAAAGAAAATAAAGTCCTCCTACTCTGAGTTCCCGCTCACCAGAGGACAGAAGGCAATAAAAAAGCAAACGATATAGCTAGAAACTAGGGCGGTAACATCTCTCGAATGGTGTAAGTCGTATCTGAGCAACAGAAGTCAACTTGTGAGGGTGGATACCACGTTGTCTTCTAGCAAGCCAATAGAATGTGGAGTACCTCAGGGCTCATTACTAGGCCCTATTTTGTTTCTTCTTTTTTATTAACGACGTTGCTAAAATAAACATCAGTGGTAAAATATGTCTTTTTGCGGACTACACTAGCTTCACTTGGAACAACAAGGATGTCACGGCACTTCATAGGATTATATCAAATGACTTATTCACCATTAAATCTTGGTGCGATTCGAACCTCCTGAGTCTCAACATTTCTAAAACTAAAGCTTTGTCGTATATATAAAAACTCGCTGCAGCCTTTTGTACTTAACAACACCGTCATTGATATCGTAAAATCTGTAAAATTCTTAGATAGGGCTTGTTGTAGACAATACTCTAAAATGGGACATGCATATCGACGGGACTAAACAGCAGAACTCTTTGCCAGGACTTTTTAAAAATTAGAAATATTGCTCTTCCTTCCTTACTTATATTTGAATCCGTTTGCCTAATACGTAAGCATGTATCAGCTTCTCAAGAAAGGCCATCTCACACTTATCCACTCAAGAACACGACGGAGGAAGACTGGCTATCCTACCTCACGCTCAGAGTTATTTAAAAGTTCAATATACAGGAAAAAGAAGCTGAGAACAAAAATAGTATCCAACAAAGAAGATTTTTAGCACAAACACGTCCAAGAAAAGCCTCCAGAAGGCTTATTAAACTGTATGAAACAAAAAAACAATATAGCTCTTGAATTACTACTTTAAAATAAATTAAAATTCAAGAACACTGCTTATACATTGACTGTTATTATTTATTAGATAAGTTGCTATTTTAACGAATTTTCACACATACCTAATAATGAAAATAATTCATCAGCTTTTTTGCAATCTTTGCGATTTTCACTTCTAGATGGTTTGATTAATAATGTTCGCTCTGAATAAAATTCAGTGAAGATATAAATCAAATAATACTTTATCAAACAGATTTTTGTTAATATATCTTATAAATATATTTTTTATAAGCAAAATATAATACTGAATTCAAAAATATAAATATAATAAAAATCTTTCTAGATGGTTTGACTAACGTTCGCTCTGAATAAAATGCAGTGAAATTTAAGATCTAGTAACTTTTAAAGGTTTTTTTATTTTATATAAAAAAAAAAAACTTTTATTTTTCATAAATAAAAATATTTGAATTTAATTTTAAAATAAATTTTAAATCTCTAGTAAATAATAGTATCGATTAATAACAGAATAAAAATCTACAATAAAACGCACAAAACTTGTGGTATTCATTTCACTTACTTTATCTAGTATTCTGATTACTATTAAGAAAGTTCTAACATCAAAAAATTGAAATTAAGGGACTGTAAATCATGAAATTAAGGACAACATTGTCGGCAACATTACGGCAACATTGTCGGGTATGCGAGTTGACTACTGGGACGTAGAAGCTAGTAACCAGAACCGTTCTGTTTGGAAAGTGGAGATCAACTTAAAACAGACTTCAAGAATCTGGCAGACTCTTCCCTAACCTGGAATTTGAACCATCCAAGAGTCTAAGATACTCGAGGAAATTTCTCAGAACTTACGACCGAGAAATATCAAAGATTTTCCTTCATTTAAGTAAGAACAATCTTCAGATTATCACGGTTTTTTTAAAAGGGCACTGTCTCCTCAATAAACATCTCAGTAGAGTGAAGTTAAGAAAAACAGCAAATGCAGATTCTGTGAGGAGAATGAGGAAACACCAGAACACCTTATCCCTGCGCTCAGCCGACAACCATTCGTGCCATCATAAACATTGGTACGACCGATATCGAAGATTGAGAACTAACCTCTATAAAAATGTCTCAAATACTAGCATTTGACAAAGCCTTGAGACTATATGACAATCTAGTTCTACAATATTATTAAAGATTTTCGTGTATTTGCGACCGTTAAAAATTCAAGCTTATCGTTTAGTATGTAAATAATTCCATTATGCAACTGCCGTATTGTCTTGAAACACGTGTACAGAAACACACATGTACAAAATGCGGTACGTGTGTGATAATCACATAAAATTTAAAAATAATTACAAAACAGACGACTAAAACAACTATTTCTAGACGTCTATAAGATATAGCTAAGGAAAAGAAGTTGCCAGCTCGAGGCCTAAGTAATATGCTGGCAAAAAATCAAGCACGTCGAAATCGACCGGTCATACCCGTCATATTCCTGTTAAAAATTGCATTACGACAGCGCGTAAAAAGTCTCTCGAAAATAATTAGATATTTAAAATCGAGTGCTCATTTTTTACCAGAAGTATGTTCGTCGCGTCGTAAAGCGTTTTTGCGCCCGTTATTTTATATTGCTTGGCCGGTCGTGGTTTTTTAGTCTTTTTCCGCGCTTGACATTTCAAGCGCAATAAATGGATGTCGTTGTCCGTCGCCTCGTTTACCCCTGCGGGGATCGGTTTCTAGACACGTCGTGATTACTTTTGGACCTTTCGGCTATCATATTAAACAGTAATAACTATCTTAGAAAAAGGCTTATTGCAATTTTTGTATCTTTTTCCAATTTTTTCATTCAACTATTAAATCAAAAAATTTGCGCGTCCTGTCAACAATAATAAAATTGTTATTTTGTTGCACCACATTTCTAGCAATGATCTAATATAATAATAAAAAATTCACAGATTTTGCAACATGCGCAACCATCATAGGCGTATTGAAAATACCAGATACAAGTCGGCGGTTGTCGGCATTCACCTGTTTTTTACATTTTATATTAATTTGTGACGTCATTTGGAAGAGCTCAATAGAAATATAAAGAACTAAACCTTGTTTGGAAAGCAATTTGACATTCTTGACGTCACCTCTCCGGCGGTCTATGGTGCGTCCAGACCTGTCGAGCTGAGCGGGATTGAGAGCGAGGTAAGAGCGAGACGAGAGCGAGACATTTTCTATCCATTTTTTACGCCAACCTGCCACGAGACAAGCCGAGTGGGATCATAGTAAAAGAAAGCCAAACACATATTAAATTGCAATTGAATATAACAAACGATGGCCAAATAATAACGCATACAGTAATACATTTTGTATACTTTAATATGATATTCGGTCTTTAACATGGTATTTATTCATCGTCGGTTTTCTCCCTTTTGGCTGTTTTCCCCTTTATCCCTTACACGACGTTTTTTACATAATACGTTTTTAACGTTTTAGAACAAAATGTTACATAAAAAGTTATTGGTAAAGTTAAATAGCACATTTCAACATTACTATAGAGTATACAAGGGTAATTCAAAAAAGTGTTGCGGATATAACATATTTTCTAAAGGGAATACCCTATTTTTTTATTTTATTGGTTATACATACGTACAATTCATTTTTTTTGCCATTTTGATATTACATATCTAAAATTAATAGATGTTGTAATAATTCAATTTGTTTAAATAAATGTTGGATTTCGGTAGGGTAAAATTAGCCAGTGACATAAAAATTTGTAAATTCCTACAAGAAAAATGATAATACATACATTGTACGATTTAAAAATTTGAGATTACTTAATTTTAAATGGTCGAAATTTATAAATCAAAGAGCTAATATCTCGTAGTCGGAATTTGGGCCTACCAAAACACGTCCAGACTTTCGAGCTTTCTTTGATCTCTCTCGGCCGTTGGAAAACCGATAGGGGACGGATAGCAACGAGGCTCCGTGTGTTGACTCGCGACGCTCTCGCGAGACTCGTCCACACAGCGACTTTGGAATGTCTCGCGCTCGTCTCCCCAGGTTTGGACGCATCATCGTATCGCTGATCGCCATTCGCAAATATATTATAGATACGTATGGTGAACAAGTGAACCGTTCGCAACGTTAAATAATTTTGATATTTAATTTTTATCGTGATGGCTTTTTATGAGAGTGTATACATAGAATTAATTGCATTAATTTGCAATAGCACTTCGAACCCACAGTTTTATTATGGAGCCCGATTAAACCAGTCAGAATGAGTATTATGTTACCGTAAAAGCCCGTATATTGGTTAAACGTAGAGTTGCCCACGTAGGAGTCAATTTAGCTAATTTAATATACCAAAAAGTGGGCCAGTTTCGGTTAAGTTTAGATTAGGTCTATATTTTTATTAATTCAAAACCAACTAAAACCTAATTCTAGTCTTACAAACTGACCCCTTCTTTGCATATTTCCGGCTATTACCTGGGTATTCCTAGGTTTAACTAATATTCGAACTTACGGTGTAAATTTATACAGGAAATTTATTTTTTGCCTCTGAGTATAGTCATATTTTGAACCCTTACCGTGCATAGTTACTGTAGATAAAAAATAAATTAAAATATAGTTGGCTCCAACGATAATTTAGTTTGCAGCTTCTTTTCATCATACCTAATAAAAAACCGTGACAACCACTACTTATAGTATGTACCTACATATGTATTTTTAAACATCATTAAAAGAGATTTAAATGTAAAGGTGCCCATAATGTGAGTAGCGGTGACCAGTTTGTTATGAAAATAAAGAGCAAATATATTATCGACTGCAGCAACTATGTATTCCTAGTTTACATTCAGTATGTCCAATTAATATGGAATATTATACCTATACATGCTTTTTAAACATTTTCTACCATTATATTTTGATAGTTGAGTTTTTGAAATTGTTGTTAGCTTCTTAAACAAAAAAGACCCATAATAATTCAAATCTTTATCATCAAGACTTTCAAAATTATGAAGTAATCTCACGTCAATTTTTTTTTAAATTATTGCATGCCTTAAGTATTTGCAAAGTTAACAAAATATTTCTTTACTGCTTGCAATTAATATATTTGGTCTAATTTATCAGTTCTGCATCATATCGGAAATTCAGATTGTGTGTGACACAACGAAGAGTGAACGTGCAACGTGAAAGACAAGAAAAAATGCAAGTAAAAAAAATGTAATATTTTAATTACTAATTACACAGTCCTTCCCTTGAGTTCTTCTGCTAAAATCTATATTGCCTTCCCTAAGATTTTAAATATAAATGATTGTGTGAAATTCATAACAAGTTTACCACAAATTTAAACTTAAGATAGTATTTAATTATTAAATCCATAATTATATTAAAAAATAACAATTTTTTTTTTTTTTTAATAAATATTAACTATTTCTAGTTAATCATTTAATAATTATTCTGATAAAACACGCTGGATTTTTATTTTAGAAATCATACGAGCTATAATCATTAATATGACTATATGTATTAACAATACTTAGGAGAATTAAAAAATTTATTTGAAGAATGCTGCTTGAAGTATTAACTCGGAATAATTATTAAAACTGCTCATCGCTTTATCGATGTCGGCGTCTTGTGACTGTTGTCTGATTGATTGGCCGTTTAGGTACCTATATAGTTTGATTTCAGATAATGCAGATTTTAATGTGCCATTTGTGTTTTTTATTGGAATTTTTTTACATATTTGGTATACTCTATGAAGTGCTCATGTCCATTTTCAATTATTAAAGTGCCGATTTAGATACATTTAAAATTAATTAATTAGTGTATACTGTACAGTTGAGGGTTGGAACCTTTGGTGTTACAACAAAATAAAACACTAAATCACCACAATACACCAAAACACTTTACTTTTTACACTGGACGCTCGTTTCGCTAATCATGAGTTTATAATCATCTTGTCTTTGAGTTTATAATCATCATGGTTAGCGAAACGCGCGTCCAATAAAAAAAAGTGTTTTAAGTATTAGCTAATGTTTATTTAGTGTATAGTAATTGAATCATGGGTTTGTTTATTTTTTATGAAATGTATTTTTTTTCTATTAAAATAAACATAGCTTTATTTACAAAATCGCTAGCTAGCCATTTTTAAATACAGGCTATTAATTAAGTATCTGGCCAACTTCAGAAGGTGATTCTTTGTGTGTTTTAAGGTAAAAGTTAAATATAAACATGTGTCAAAATGCATAATTTTAAAGATACAGGGTGTCAGGTGTTTTCTAATAGACATTTTTTATTAATATTTCAAAGATCCGTTGGCCGATTTTGTTGAAATTTCGCCATGTTGTGAATTTTGATAAGTTAGCACTAATTATATGATAATTATTATTTACAACAATATTCAAATGGTAAAAACTTATCAACTTATCCCAATAAATATTTGACAACGCCTTGGATTCATTTGTTTTAACGCCTGTTGGCGGTGGAAACCATGCAAGTTTTCTTTGTCCTAAAAGTTAATAATTAAAAATAATAATCATATAAAAAAATATGGTAATTAGTCTAAATTTATTATTTATGTGATTCTGCTCTTTCTAGTATAGTTTGTCCCTTGTTTCTCATACGGAAATAGTTAGATTAAAATAGCAAAACTGTACCTAACAACCCATGCCTTGACATATTTTCTTTTAAAAATAACTTTCTTTATCCGCCGGTCCAGACTCGACCTTGCCCTATTCGCTCATCAATGCCGGCTCTATCAACTTAAGTACGTGTTGACAGGCAGGTTATTGAACCCATGTTGCTTCTAGCATGTCGTTTTTTCAAAGATGGGTCCCATATAAACGCGGCCAGAAGTATTTTCAATACTAAAATGTTAAAAAGGAAGAACAATTTTATTTTTACTAGTAAATTTTATCATGTAGATATATTCGTAGTCGATAGTATAAGTCGTTTAGGCTATTGCTATTACCTTGATTTTATGAAAGAATCTGATACAAGGGTTGTATCTTCATTGTTTTCATTCACCTCGTTTCTCCAGGATCGTCGCGGTTCACCTCGTTCTTTTTTGCTTAGTGAACTCCATTCCGTTTAGTGATGTACAAAAAGCAAGATCAATACCGACGAGTACAAAAGTTCCGCAAGACCAAGACCAAGCAAGCAAGTCTCTTGCGATTTTGCGGTCTAGCACTTTGTTTCATGTTTATATGATACTAGCGTGTACCAGCAGGCTGAAAACAAGAATTTCCATTAACATATAAACTGGATAAAATGTTCTCACATTTATGTCAGCATGAGAAAAACCAATATGGCGATATTATTATATAACTTGTGAGTAATTTGAGGAGTTTCATCTCGTTGGAATTTGACTTTCGAAAAATCTGTTTGCCAAAAAATAAGCTTTTTACGTCAAGCAGTTTAAGCAGAATCGTGGTTAGAGGTATCCAACTTTTTGGAATTACCCTGTATGATTTTAAAAAATTGCAAATATGTAAAAAACAAATAAATTATGCTTGTCAGCGTTTTTCCCGAAAAGAAAGACTAACCGTTTTTTTTTTTTTATTTTGTAATATTTGAGGCGTTTTCACACTCTTGGAATTTGAGATTAGAGGAACCCCTCCTTATTGAACCTCAACACCCCACAGTCAATCCGTTTGCCAAAAATCAGCTTTAAACGTCAAACGGTTTAAGCAAAATCGTGATTACTCAATGGTCATATTTTTATGAAACACTGTACTTAAATTTATAAAAATCTTGAAACATATTAAACAACAAAGTAAGATATATGCGTGTTTAAGAGATTTTCCGAAAAACTCACCGGTTTTAAATAAAAATATTTTAATATTTGAGGGACAGTTCCACCCTTGAGAATTCAGGTTTCGAAAAATCCCTTCCCATCGAACCTCTACACCCTAAAGTCAATCTATTTTCCAAAATCAACTTTTACGTCAAGCGTTTTTAAGCGGATCGTGATTAATCAATGACCAGATTTTTCAAAACACCCTGTATACATTTTTAAAAAATCTTAAAATATGTAAAAAACACAATAAAATATACGTGTTTAAGCGTTTTTTCGGAAACTTCACCGTTTTTTAAATAAAAAATATTGTAATATTTGAGGGGTGGTTTCACCCTCTTGAAACTGGAATTTCGAAAAATCCCGTCTTATCGAACCTCTACACCCTAGAATCAATCTGTATGCCAAAATTGAGCTTCTTACGTTGAGTGGTTTGAGCAGGACCGTGATTAATCAGTATGTCAGTCACTTAAGGATTTTATATATTAGTATAGATAAGAAATTACTTATTTCTTCAAAATAATTGTTTTTATTTATTGCAAAGAGTATTTTCCCGACTAATGAATAAAATTTATAGAAATAAATGCTGAGTAAAAAAAATTACATTTCAATAAATAAAATTATTAATAATAAATAAAAATTTTCGTCAGACAAATTCTAGTAATTTCTTTATTTGTATTAAATTACCTACTAAAAACACTATCTGTTTAAAGATTTTCGATGTAGAAAGTGCCTCTAGTTAAAATCTATTAAACAAATTCAAGACTTGCAAGAGTCCTGCAGCAAGACCAAGCCCACGACCAAAACTGGACTTTGCAAGACCAAGACCAAAACCAAAGCTAAGGGGCTAGTCTTGGTCCTGGTCATTAGAGTGTCCGTTATTTCCCATATTAATATTTTTTGTTGCCGCCTTCTGAAATTTTAGTTCTTGCTCTAAAAATTTTTAATTTAAACTGTGTGTCAATTGAAAAGAATGGACATTTTTCGAGAGGTTTTTATCTGAAATATTACTTGTATCCAATTAATTTAATTAATTTAATTAATTATTTAAGTTGAAATTAATTGATTAAAAATGAATCAATCGATTACTTTACGTGATCCAATCTTTCTTTTGGGTGAAACGAGTAACACGATTAGCGGCCATAAATTACCAACGAATAAATAAGTCTTTCAATTATTATATTGTCATACCAGACAACAAAAAAAAATACTTGCAATTAAAAATACTTGCAGCCAGTTATTCAGTGAGTAACTGGCTATAAGTTAATCAATTGATCATAGATGGCGCAATATTAGTTTTCCATATTAAAGTTGGTAAAGAAATATTGTTTTACTGAAAAAATTATGGCTCTAGGTCCTTTTTTAGTCAAAATCAAAATGTGCAATCAGTGAATTTGCAGTGAATGATAGAAGGATTTTATTATAAACTATGCACTGATAAAAAAGATAGACTTGAACTATTGTCCTCATCGTTCTTGAAAAAAAAATTAGTGGCAAGAGAATTTATTTTAGCGTAAAAGAAAATATGTTCCCTGAAGAAAAACTCTCTTAACTCAAGAAAACTTGTTCTCTTGAAAAATTCGAAAATTTCTCTTGAATCTATTTTCATTCAACCAAGTGCAAGTTACTTTGTTTTAAGATAATAACAAAAATACGCTAGGAAGTACTTCATTCAAGAGACATGGCCATTTTTCCAATAGCTAAATACTCTTTTGATGAAAAATAATAACGACATGCAAAGACGATGACGAACGATGGTATATACAATCAGTCGGCAGTCCGATCAGTCTCACGTCGCATTTGATAGGTCGCACATCATAATATTACGTACGGGTTTTGTTGCTTGGAATTTTCCACTTGGAATTTTGCATAATTTGCTTTTTAAACGCATATCATATAACAAATTAGTGATCGTTATTAACATGTATTTGTCATTTTTTATGGACAAATTTTAAGATATATGGATTCTTTAAAGGAGTTTCTGAAAAAATGGAAATTAGAGCATTTATTTGCTTTATTTGAAGGTAAGAGACATTTACCTAATGCACCTGTTTAGATAATGCATGCCTGACTATAGATAGAATAAGAATATAGGTATCGATTTTTTTATGCAATATACTTTGATTAATCGTGATGTAACATTTTTTTGTAATTTGTAGAGTGATGAACCACCCCAAAAAATACCAAGGAGTGAAGAAGCAGAAATAAACCTACTATCGAGGAAAATAATATCACTTTACTTACTACAGATACACTGATAAAAAAGATAGATTTGAACTCAAGCCGTCATCGCTCTTGAAAAAAAAATTTAGTGGCAAGAGAATTTATTTTAGCGTAAAAGAAAATATTTTGCCTGAAGAAAAACTCCCTTAACTCAAGAAAACTGGTTCTCTTGAAAAATTCGAAAATTTCTCTTGAATCTATTTTCATTCAACCAAGGGCAAGTTACTTTGTTTTAAGATAATAAGAAAAATACGCTAGGAAGTACTTCATTCAAGAAACATGACCATTTTTCCAATAGCTAAATACTCTTTTGATGAAAAATAATAACGACACGCAAAGACGATGACGAAGGACGATATATACAATCAGTCGGCAGTCCGATCAGTCGTACGTCGCATTTCATAGGTCCCACATCATAGTACGTACGGGTTTTTTTGCTTGGAATTTTCCACTTGAAATTTTGCATAATTTGCTTTTTAAACGCATATCGTATAACAAATTAGTGATCGTTATTAACATGCATTTATCATTTTTTATGAACAAATTTTAAGGTATATGGATTCTTTAAAGGAGTTTCTGAAAAAATGGAAATTAGAGCATTTATTTGCTATATTTGAAGATACGAGACATTTACCTAATGCACCTGTTTAGATAATGCATGCGTGACTATAGATAGAATAAGAATATAGGTATCGATTTTTTTATGCAAATAATTACAAAAATTTTAGAATTTCAAGTCGTCGTATTAAAAAATTGAAAAGGTGACCAAAGCTTATAATTTTAATAATTTATTTGCTTTACTTTGATTAATAGTTATGTAACATTTTCTTGTAATTTGTAGAGTGATGAACCACCCCAAAAAATACCAAGGAGTGAAGAAGCAGAAATAACTACTATCGAGGAAAATAATATCACTTTACTTTCTACAGACCAGGAAAACCTAAATTTATCAGAAAATAATATACCTCGTAATATGTCTGTATATGCCTGTATATGATGTATAGACTTCTCTTATACCAAAATAAATTTTAGTTGAGTCAATGATATTCGCTATTGGTTTAAGAAATGTGTCTCTTTAATCAACAACTATCCCTTTTCAATCAAGAATTTTTGCATGAATCAAAAAGACTATTGTTCTTGTAGCAAGAACTTCTTTGCATATTAATTTTGGGTCAAGATTGAAATACTTTGGACAGATAGATTCTTCTCTGACCGCGAATAACGTTTAAAGGAATGTTTTTATGGAAAAAAAACAAAGAGACATTTTTGTAGATCGTAAAATTTTGTATTAGAATGTGTCTTTGTCGAAGCTGTAGGTTCATTTGCTTTGGAGATAAAAAATTAAATGCAAAAGGTCAGAAAATGCCATGTTATTTAAATGGGAAAAGTATTCATGATTCCGGCACGGTTTAAATTAAAAATTATGAGCTTGTTTACATTGGATATGAACCCAAAAAAAACAAATATAAATATATTATATACAAATAGTATATAAAATTGTATATGATATGTTTGTTTACGATTAACTGATTAATATACGAGTAGTATCGCTCGATGAGTAATACTGGTAACATTATCAATATATCGAGCTGATTGGGAAAATTATTGATTGGCCCGATGTCAAGAAAAAGTATTTTCCACTGACATTTTTTAAAAGCAATGTTTTTTATTGTTCTTTAGACAAATCTGTAAACGATACTTTTATTAGCATCCAGCATGGTTTGATGTAAATCCATTCAACTAGTATTTATTATGCAGGGATTTAGACAATTAAAACTAGGAAAACAAAAACAAATTCGTAAACTAAACTTTGCTACAAACTACAGTATAAATATTACTTTACCATAACCAGACATAATAAATAATTAGACAATTTTTTTAAATAATTTTGTGTATATGTTGCTCATGAGGCGCAATACCGTGGATTATATCCGTTGCCGATCCGCTACTATAGGATGTATTTTTATAAAGTCTTCAGGCAGAACAGAAACGCAACAATATAATGTACACACCTCAAAATTAAATTTACCCTCGGTCTTTATCTGTCGTTACGTCATGTTTCCATTCCAGCAACACAACCAGAACGCGGGCTGCACCATTTGCCATTGACGGGTCGTGTAAATGTTCCGTCAACCGATCCAGTGTGCGAGAGGGGGGAATCCCGTAGGAGACCGCAGGAACCGCGCGACGTGGCAAC
>NW_022145796.1:0-8625 GCF_002938485.1 Sitophilus oryzae | reverse complement strand
CAGCGGTTTTTGAGTTATCGTGTTACAGACGGACGGACGGACGGACGGACAGACAGACAGACAGACAGACACCATGAAAATATTTTGTATTTAGGTCATTTATGACCCAAGTAACTCATTTTGAGTGAAATTAAAAAAACTTTTTTTTGCCGATCCTAATAGCCTACCATACCTATTGGTATGGTCGGCTAAAAATATGCATGTACAAGGTGTCCCATTTTGGTCGAAATTATACAGTAGGTATCTCTGTTATTAGTGAAGATAGAAAGATGCGTGTCTTTATGAATATTTTTCAATATAGGACAGTTCCCATATCTCTGTTATTGTGAAAGGTATCGATAAGGTGAAAACTACTTCCTAAAAAAACTAAAAACAACACCTTAAAACAACAAATTTTGAAAATTCGAAATTTTTTGAAAAAAATTTTGGATTTTTTTTTAGTTTTTAGTTAAAAAAACATAATTTCTTGATAATATGGCAACATAGGTATTAGATTAAATTTACAAGAAAGAAAATCCAAAAAAGATCCAGTGGTTCTCAAAATTTTAGCAAAAAATCATTTTTTTTTTGGAAATTTTCAAAGTAAAATAACTCCGTTATTTTCGACTTATGTGAAAAACGATAAAGAGAAAATATGTTTATTTTATCGAGATCTACCACCCTTTAAAATACTTGCACTTATTTCTGGGACACCCTGTATAATTATTTTCACTATTTACTGCAATATTTCAAAGTTTTCATTAAAAGATCATTTTTATTAGAATCTAAGCACTAAGCACCAGCACAACTAATCTCGCACCTATAGAAAGATGCGTACAACTTAGATAAAAACTATCGGAAAAACAAGAAATGTTCACCTTATCCGATAATCAAGCAGCATTAAAAGCGATCAACTCAGTAACCATCAGTTCGAAGTTGGTCAAAGAATACCTAAAGAAGCTAAACAAATTAGGCATAGATAATAAAATAATAAAGTCCTACGCTAGGCTTGCCGAGCGTCCTCTATTCCAGAGGACAATCCTCTTTTTCTCGTATTGAAAAACTCCTCTTTTCTACATATCAAACTCAAAATCTAAAAAATGTTTGTGTATCGCCAGAATAAGTGATGGGCAAAACTGTTATTTTTAGATAACAGTTGAAACTGTTATAGTTATTTATAAAAAACAGCTTAAAATAACAGCTTAAAAATAACAGGTTTCTTTATTTTATTGCTAAATATCTGAAAGAGTATGAGGCGGCCACCGCCAGGCGTATTAACACGCAGTTGCAAGTTGCAACAATGACGTGCTCGGTGGTAGTATTTCCAGGGTGTCATAACATTTCTAAATATCGATTGTTATCTAAAATACCTCTCTAAACTAAAAACGGTGGTTGTTTACAAATAAGCGCTGTTTACAAATTGCGATATAAAAAGCAAAATGCCGCCACTCGTCTATACCTATACATTCCGATCTACCTACGCCCTGCCCCTCGATCCGCGTAGATCCTGAATTGCGTAGCAGTGTACAGGGTGCATCTCACTCGACAGGCGAGAAGCTCTTAGTTATGATTTTACCATTTGCGGTCAAAAAATAGCAATATAAGAAAATGTGTAGTATATTCTTCATAAGTAAACCAACTACACACTACAGTTCGAATTAATTTTACACTTAAACTAGCGTGTACCCGCGACTTCGTTCGCGTCGAACTAATAATTTGTAATGGTGATGATAAAGATAAAGCAAAGCAAGAATTTCCATTAATATACAAACTGGATAAAATTTTCTCACATTTGCCAAAAATAAGCTTTAAACGTCGAGCAGTTTAAGCAGAATCGTGGTTAATCAATTACTCAACTTTTTGGAACCTGTATGATTTTTTAAAAAATTTCAAAATATGTAAAAAAACAAAATAAATTATGCGTGTCCAAGCGTTTTCCCGAAATACTAACCGTTTTTTAAGTATCAAATATTGCAATATTTGAGGGGCGTTTTCACCCTCTTGGAATTTGAGATTCGAGAAACCCTCCTTATCGAACCTCTACATCCCACAGTCAATCCGTTTGCCATAAAAAATCAGCTTTAAACGTCAAGCAGTTTAAGCAGAATCATGATTACTCAATGGTCATATTTTATGAAACACCCTGTATATATTTTTTAAAAATCTTAAAATATGTAAAACAACAAAATAAAATAAACGTGTTTAAGAGTTTTTTCGAAAAACTCACCAGTTTTTAGTTTAGAAGTTTTTACCAGTTTTACCCTGAGAATTTGAGTTTCGGAAAATCCCTTCTTATCGAACCTCTACACACTAAAGTCAATCCGTTTTCCAAAAATCAGCTTTTTACGTCAAGGGCTTTAAGCAGGATAGTGATTAATCAATGACCAGATTTTTCAAAACACCCTGTACACATTTTTAAAAAATCTTAAAATATTATTCTGAAAATTTTTCAGAATAAATAAATACCTAAATATTGAAACTTAATAACTAAGTACTGAAACATACAGCGCCATAATATCTCGACCTCCACCCGTTATGCTCGTAACAGGTTGAAAAACAATGTATCTAAAACAACTGATGCGTTATTCTCCAACCTGTTTCGAACCTCCATCGACAATCGACCGATGCAGCAGCGTTACTTTCCCACTCCGATTATCTCGACCGCCGCGGCCGCTCTGTTATGCTCGTAACAGCTTAAAAAACAACGTAGCTAAAACACCTGATGCGTTATTATTCTCCAACCCGTTGCGAGCCTCCATCGACAATCGACCTATGCAGCAGGTCGACAATCGACCTATGCAAATAACAGATAGTTAAATAACAACCCATCACTAACCAGAATGCTTTAAAAAATTGATAATCTGTGTCTTTCGTTACTCCCACTCGTTTGTACAGAAAAGAAGTCGAAGAAATATGTATGTAAAAGAAATATTTGTGGAAGCGATAAACATGTTTAACTATTTTATGTTTACTTATTGTTGGCTCATGTTTTGAAAAAAAAGTTTGGTTGAAAATGGTTAGTTTTATTTTAACAAGGTTTGAATAAATATTGTTAAGAAAGTAAGAAAGACTATTAATTGCATACCACTGACATAACTTTTTGGTAAATTCTAGACGCTTGGGCGATGGTTCAAAAAATGTTTCACATGTGCCTCTTTTTTACCCTCTGGTCTTCTATTTTTTATTTTGAAAGTTGGCAACCCTATTCTACTCTGGGTGCAACAGAAATAGTGCTGGAAAGCAATGAAAAAGTAAACATTTGGTAGAAAAGGAGTGAACACTCCGATCAGAACCGTTCTGCATCCCAAGTGGAATCCAAGTTAAAGCATAGAAGAAGAACTCAAGAACCTAAAAGACTTCATCCGTAACCTGGAATGGAAATCTTTCGACTCCCCCCCCCCCACACACACACACACCTCAACGCCTCAGAAGATTGCAGTGAAGCTAAGAAACAACGGTGAATGCAGATTCTGTGGGGAAAATGGGAAAACACCAGAACACCTCATCAATGAGTGCGCCGAGACGATAACCATTCGTGCTATGAAGTTTGGTACGACTAGGATCGGAGATAGAGAACTAACCTCTGTAAAACCGTATCAGATATTGGCTTTTGTCAAAGCCCTGAGACTGTATAATGAGTTATAACTCAAGAAGGGAGACACAATAGATCTGTAAGGTTACGGTGATTAACCCCCCCTCCACCCCGTCCCAGACATTCTACATTCTACAACCCAAAGAGTCTTATTTTGGGCGTGGTCGCGTGGTAATTTATTTTCCAAGGTTGTGCGCCCCAAAATTATTAAACCACGTGTCATTACTGTTATTCTATGACTGAATCTTTCTGAATGAAAAGCTCTTTTTATTCTACGATATACAAGACCTCCGTTTATCATTCTAATGTTTCAAGAAAAAAAAATCCTGAATTATATTCTCTATTCCAAATTTTGAAATGGATTCCACTTTTTTACCAAACATTTCACTTCAAAGACCTTAAAAAAAGGAGGAAATGCTCAACATTAATTCATCCGTTACACGGTTAATGTTGCGAAAAAGGTCGAATTTAAAAAATGGTCCAAACGCCCTGAAACAAATTCGCAGAAGGGGAAAAAGCGTTTGGGTATTATTTTTCCGTCTGATATATTGACTTTAAATTTGGAGAACGTATTTGAATCGAGTAAAGAACGCTTGGGATTTCTCTTGGCAATATTTTTTAAGCGGAAATAAACGACTGGCATTCCTTTTTATTATGGTAGATTCTATATTTCAGAAATCGACAAAAATTAAAAGATCAGAAAACCTTAAGTAAAGTTCGATATCTAATATGAACTATGAAGTTCCTAAAAGGGTTCAGAACCGGGATTCATGATTAATTCCGGTGACTCGGTTATGATTTTTTTGTTACTTACAAAAGTCCTTTCTAATGATCGAAATCAAACTCTTCTAAATAATTAATAATTCTTCTAAATATAAGTTCTCTTTTGAAGTTCCTAAATTTTTTATTATTAATTAGTGTCGAAATTTAAATATGTTAAATTTTAAAAACGGTCCAACGTTATGCATTATTTCGAAAGATAATAAGTATGAGGCAGTAGATATTGCAGTCCCATAGGGCGCGGAAAATTTTGGAAGAGACAATAAATATGAAGGGTCTGCGGTTGACGCTCGTAGAAGACTAGAAGAACCACTCATTTTTTTAGAAAAGACTAACCAGGAGCATTTTGTAATTTAAACAATGGAAACAATACCAAATCTACAAGTGTTTCCATACCTGTCTTCAGAACCAAAATAAGGTTAGGTTGGGTACATTTGTTACAGTTGTAAATGTAGTGTTACAGGCCCCAGCTAACAAGTTAACCATAACCTATTAGGTATTTAAAGAAGTATACCAGGTGCATCGGCGTTAGAAACAGTTAATCCCATGTGAATTTTGAACTGTCCAAATATTTGTTTCCTAACCTGTTGATTTTATAGCAAAGTCGTAAATAGTTTTTTTAAAGTTCTGCGTATATTGAATACACATGCCAAATTTGAACAATTTTGGATAAGCCGTTTTTAACTAATTTAAGAAAAATTGAGATGAACACGAGAAGACTGAAAAAAATTATGATGACAGAGAGTATCTATATAGTAAGAAGTATTGGAGAAAATAATGTAAGAAAAAATATCATAGCACAGTACTAAGAACTGTAAAGAAACATAAATATCTTTCATTCAAATATCAGAATCATCAAGAAATACCAGAAGACGGCGAAGAACGCAATAGTATGCTGTATTTTTTAAATAGTAATTTTTCTGTACGTTACTTAAGGTTTCAAATTCTATTATTATGTAAAATAATTAGTTTTCTATTAAAGGATACATTTAGATTATAAAGATCTATTTTTTTTTCAAAATTATTTGCTAAATTTGAGTAGTACATTATAGCCTAAGAGGTGATGACATATTTAGAGAACATATTTCAGGCAAGCTAGAATAACTAAAAATGTATAGTTTATTAACTGGTGAACCCAGAATCCTTTATTCGCATCAGGCAAGTATTACCTAAAACCCGGTGAATTCGTCTGGCAATTAACACATATTTTTTAATATCACCTAATAAACACGCTGTAAAAATTTTAGAATGCCTAAAGTATGTTTTCCAGGTATAATAATTAAACATATTTGGAATGGTCGGGTTACACTTTAAACCCGAAAAAAAAGTCTGGCATACTTATTTCTAGGTTAAATAGATGCTAAAATTTAAGAATAAACAAATTTCAAGTTGCCTAAAGAATGTTTTTTGGATTAATTTTTTTGCAAATGTTATGGGTTGCGTAGTAGCGAAATACCCCCAACCCCCCAGCTAGACTTAGGATTCCGGGTTGAAAAGTTATTAAACTTTATTTTTTTTGTTATTCTAACTTGCCTAAAATATGTTCTCTAAATATGTCGCCAGCTCTCCGGCTATTATTTAAACTAGGAAGACTTCATCCGTAACTTGGAATGTGTGTCCTCCAACGGTCTAAGACACTCGAAAAAGTTCCTCAGAACGAGAAAAATCAAAGGTTGATTTAAGTCAAACCAATCTTCGGATTCTCACGGGGTTTCTAACAGGACACTGTCTCCTCAAAGAACACTTCAGTAGGCTGAAGCTGAGAAACAACGGTGAATGCAGATTCTGTGGGGGAAATGGGGAAACACCAGAACAACAATTTGCCTAAGGCTTCCTAAGGTTTAGGAAGTACAATTTGACGTTGACAAAATTATAGGTTGACAACTTAAGGTATGCTGGAATTTGCCTGGGTTTGCGTTGTTATCTGTTCAACGGTTATCAGTCTTAATTTAAAAATAGAGGCAGTTTATCTTAAATTAGTTAAAATCGGCTTGTTCAAAATTGCTCAAATTTGGCATGTGTATTCATCATAGGCAGAAGTTTAAAAAACTATTTACGACTTCGCTGCAAAATCAATAGGAGAGCCAATATTTGGACAGTTCAAAATATACATGCGATTTCAGTCGTTTCCAACAACGATGCACCACCCGGTATTCAATATTCAATAATGCGAACTAATATACATTTTAACCTCTAAATTTATAGAAATGTGCAATGCTACGGTAAAATATTAAAACAAAACAAGTCCAGCGACTCATACACTAATAAGGAAACTACTACATAAGCAGTCAATATTAAACCGAAGACGATCAAATAAGTATGTTTACGAGGGACGTCTATAATATACAGCATTTATGGCATAAATCAATATAATTAACCAGGTCATGGAATCACATTTTCAATTTAATATTGCTCTATTTTGCTACTTGATGTCTATCTGGTTGTTCCAGTCAAACTGTACAAGCTGACTTGTGAATTATATCATTAAATATTAATAAATACGAATAGCGTGCGATGAGAAAATACGATTTAATAAACTGCTTAACCATATTCAATTTATAATTCTATGCTATTATACGTCCTATATAGTAGATATTGAGTAAGAAATAACTTAATAATTTACTATGTTTCTCAATTTATTTTTTATTTACTTTTTATTCATTATTTTTTATTCAGTTATTTCCCTATTATTCATATTTATTTTTCGGTTTTTCATATCTTTTTCAATGAGCGCATTAAAACATGGAAAAACTGCACTGGAAATAAGCACTCTTGCAATACTACTCACGTTACGCGCACGAGTCACGTAACCACGAGTGCAATATTTTTCGAGTGCGTAATATGCAACGCGAATTACACATTATACTTACAATCACAAATATGATAAAACTAAGTTTTATTAGTCAAAGGTTTATTTGTATTTGATTGTTACTATGATGACAGCTCTGTATTGACTGCAGCCTACTAGTATACATACGTTTTCCGTGCGTTTTGCTTAACGTATGTAATAAGCTATTTACCGTAGTGATGGAGATAGAAAGTCTCCAGACACACAAATTTATTTCCTAAAAAATAGTTTTTTCTCAAGTTTTAAACACACCATTTAAAAATAATTTTTACTCAATATAAAAATAAATTACAACCTTCTTAACATATTCGATAGATTACACTCTGAATAGAATTACGAATAATATCATGTCAATTTTTGACACTTTCGCTTAAAAACTCGTATTTTAAATTTCAATCTAGAATGCAGGTTGTGTAGGCTGTATTAAAAAACACGATTTTTTAATCAAAGAGCATTGGAAAAATAGATTTGATCGTCTAATGTTTTTAGTGTCTTATTCTGGCCGGCTAAAAGATGTCCAAATCGTATTTTTAATCATATCTCATTTTTTTTTCAAATGGAACGAAAGTGGCTCATTAGCATATTAAAAGGATTTTTCTATGAATAATTTGGTACCACATACTTGGCATTTCGAGTAAAATTGTCGTTATGAATCGCCATATTATAATTTTAATTTTTTAGAGTTTAGATGTTTTGTTTTTTAAAAATAATAAAATGTTTATTTTAAGAAGTGTTTATTGTTTGTTTTTTGTTTAATTTCAAACCTATCTGTCACAATTATGGCCAATGTGTTTATGATCAACAACGATGTCATCGCAATATGTCAACAAATTGTTATCTCCATGCAGGCCTACTTTTTACAAACGCCTTTATACACAAATTCCAATGTTCGGTTCATTTAATATGGTTATAATACGCAGTTCATAATGACAGGATTACCCGAAATACCAAGTATGTATGTGGTACTAAATTATTCGTATTTTTTTTTCCCAAATATGCTAATGAGCCACCCTCATTCTATTTGAAAAAATTGAAATATGATTAAAAATACGATTTGGGCTTCTTTTAACCAGCCAGAAAATAACCGACTAAAAACATTAAACGATCAAATTTATTTTTCCAAGGCTTCTTGATTAAAAAATAGTGTTGTTAACACAGCCATTTCACTCTAGATTGAAATTTAAAATACGATTTTTTTAAAGCAAGGTGCCCGGTGGCGTAGAGGTACAGGCTCTCGTCTAACAATCTCAAGGTAGTGGGTTCGAATCCTACACACGGCATTTCATCAGCCGACTATTTTTATTAAAATAAAAATAGTTTGGGTACCTAGGTCGACTCAGCCTTAAATGAGTACTTGGGATTCACAATCTTGAGGTAATAATAGGCGGTTGAAGCGTAGTGCTAGCCACATTACCTTCCTTGTATA
>NW_022145795.1:0-6476 GCF_002938485.1 Sitophilus oryzae | reverse complement strand
AAAATTCAAGGCTGTGACACGACACGTGACATGACAGGCGAGAGGAAAATTAGTAACGCTTCGTCCTACGTGGGCGACATAAGCGAGCAACAACAGAGGGCGACGCGTGCAACAACAGAGGGCGATGAACTCAACTCGCGCGACATATTTCAATTGCCTGCGATGCGGCTTCAGTCGCGCGCATCTCCTACCTGGAACAGCTTCATAAGAAAACGTTGTTTGATAAATATGCGTCGCTCGCACCGCCCGAATCGCGCGCTTTTGTCTCCTACTTAGAACGAAGCGTAAGGACAGCCAAGGCTTAGAAAAAATCGTTCGATTTAAATGAAATTTGGTATGTCGATAGATTGGACCAAGGCCAAGTTGACCGTGTACGACACGTGTCACTGTGACACTTAGTTTTGACACAAGTCGAAAATTAATGTCGTCCGATAACGACCAAATTTGGTGAGTAGGCTATGTGAGCGACGGTGCACATGCTCCCACCCTGCAAAGTTGGATACGACGTTTCGTTTACATCTTCATCAGGGTGTGACTAAGGATTTGATATTGAAGAAATATGTGGGTCGATTTCGGCATAATCTGAGACGGGCTGCACTCGAACATTTCGAACCCATGCCTATAGAGTGACGAAATTATCGAGATTTTTCTTAATTATGGGTCGATTGGAACCAAACTCGGCACGTGGATAGAGGTATCCGAATGGAGTCCACAAGCGGACAGACGGTCATTTTAATATAAATTTGTGAAAGTGAACCAAATTATTTATTAATTTTTAATTTATCACTTTTTCACCATTTCAAAATACACTTTTTCAGACATGTCCTCCAGAACTTTTTGGTTCGTGCTGTATGGTTATTCAGATCTAAAACTATAATAAGGTCTGTGATGATGATTAATACCCTATGATTGAAAAAAACGGCGTCCAGTTGGCTTAGAAATGAACAGCGATGACATTCCCCATATAATTTTGCATATAGCCATCGCTGACGCGGTTTTTTTTTCGATCATATGGTATAACTTGATGTAGTTTATAGGTCTAAGAATGTGTATTAAAGTTGTCATTTAAAAACAGTGTTGATGAAGTTATATCTCAAATTTAGGACAAGCTGTATGAAGTTTATTACACCAAAATGGCAATTGTTTTAAATAATACTGAATTGCCAAGATTCCATGGGTAAGTTTGTACATAATCCATTCAATAATACAATTTTTAAAGGTCTGAATTAAAAAATACAAAAATTAGCATATTTTATAACTTGAAGAGATATCGAAAACAAATACAATGTATAAAATCTCTAGAATAATATAATTTTAGAGATAAATTCTAGACCACGGCATGCCGCACACTGTTGCGCTCAATGGACATAATTCAAAAATGCATGTATTTATTTTTGGGTTTATAAATACACCTATCTTTAGAGGAATGTCTGCTGATAATAAAAATAGAAACAGAGATAAAGAAAACGAAAAATAATTTTGTGCGTTAATTGAAAGATTATTGTAAAATTTATTCTATAAGAGGCACTTTGTCATTTTAAGTTTTTTATTATTTTTTAACATTAAGGAGACTATGGATATTAATTTAGAAGGTAAGCAGTCAGTTACGTTATTTGCCTTTAGTATTTATTTAATTAAAAAAAAAAAAATTCAACTTTGAGTTAGAATTACAAAAAAAATATATCAATATAGTCCGAAGAAATTTTGAAAATAAAATCTTTAAACAATTTAGTTTAAAATGATAACAATCATTTTTTGCGGAGATTTGCGGAATTTGCTATTTTTCTATTTTTAGAACAATCCTCTGCTATTCCCAACAGCATGTTATACGAAAAATGGGTAACTTGTAAAAAAATAACTTGTAATAAAAAATATAATATATATATATATATATATATATATATATATATATATATATATATATATATATATATATATATATATATATATATATATATATATATATATATATATATATATATATATAATATACAAAGAGGAAGTCTTGACCGATCAATTATAACCAAAACTAAGAAGAAAATTCTTGGGGATAGCGGTCTAGTGGCAAAAATTAAACAATTTATTACAAACACCGAGCTTTCGGAAAATATATTTCCTTTTCAAGGGTGTAAAAGTTTAATTATAAAAATAGAAAAATATATCAATTTCCATATGGAAGAAAAGGAACTAAAATTTTGTATAAAAGTTAAAATCTTCTTAAATATTAATGATTTCTGGCATTACTAAAAAATTATTTTTTTTTTTTTTTTTGAAGATATATTTTTATAAAATAGTGGGGTTTGATATATATATATATTTGATATATATATATATATATATATATATATATATATATATATATATATATATATATATATATATATATATATATATATATATATATATATATATATATATATATATATATATATATATATATATATATATATATAGATTTATTAAACCGCTTATACGAGCCCAAAAACTACGTTGCTTCATTGGGCTATATATATATATATATATATATATATATATATATATATATATATATATATATATATATATATATATATATATATATATATATATATATATATATATATATATATATATATATATATATATATATATATATATATATATATATATAAAATATAACTTGTAAAATAATAACTCAGTTTATAATCATCTGCTGATGATGCTAACATGGTTAGCGAAACGCGCGTCCAGTGTGTAAAAGTAAAAGTGTTTTGGTGTATTGTGGTGATTTAGTGTTTTTATTTTGCTGTGTAACACCAAAGGTTCCAACCCTCAACTGTAATATTGTAGAATTAAAACAATATACATCATGTTTTGCGCATTTTTGCGATTTTTGTTAATTTTCTATTTTTAAAGAAATCCTCTGCTATTTTCAATTTAGGATTTTATACCAAAAATGCCAAATATTTATTTTTAAATTTATAATATATTTTTTAAGTTTCTAGCACATTTTCAAAAATACGTCAAATGTATTAAAACCATAGCAAATTCTTTAACCCTCTAAGTGGGGGTATCATCCCCCAATTTATTTCCAATGGAAATAGGGGTCAAGTAATATTTTATTAAGAGGACTTTAATTTATCTATATAATGCTGATTTTTTTTGATTGATTGAATGATGAATTAATCAACCCCTTAGGAAAATAGTGGGGTTTGAAATTGGGGGATGATACCCCCACTTGAATGTTGAAGATTTCTCTATGGATTTTACCCTAAAATAACGTATTTTTAAAATTTGTTTAAAAAACCTTCCAAATTTCTTGATATAATTTATTTTGCATTTTTTTTTCCTTATTATTGATATTTCAAACCTCCATATTTTCAATAGGGGCTTATCGATTTTGGAGAACTATACACCAATATTTAGGTAAATAAAAGACCTTTTCAATAAGGTATAAATTGGCCCCTTTTTTTCCATGTGAAAAATTTTGGGGGATGACACCCTCGCATAGGGGATGACAATTTTGCAATCATTTTTGGAGCAAAAGTTGGCTCTCTTATAAACAAAATAAATAAAAATAGTCGCAATAATTAATATTAGTTTGTTTTCAAAATATGAATTTTGACCCAATTCCCCTATAAGGTGCAACAGTGTGTGCCGAAGCAACTCACGGCACTTTTGATACCCTTGTAACTTCATTGCGGATAAAGCAAGAATATTAATTTTCACTAATCGTGAGAACATTCTATACTATTTTACCAATATAATAATTCTACCTTAATAATTCTACCTTATAGATGGCTTGTCAAATTTCTTTACTTTCGACAGTGACTCATTGATCAGTGATCGGTCATCAAAATTCTAAGGTACTTCTAGAAGTTCCACAAACTTCAAATTTTAATTTTAGGTAGCTTTGAGCTTATAACGGAAAGAAAAAATGAAAAAACTCTAAATATCCTTATGCATAAAAAATTAGCGGTCTAGCCGCTATCGGTAAATGACTTTCCGTTTGACAAAAAGTTAGAAAAGTAAAATTAATCGATTTGATATTGTGTAATTTTATTTGTATATCAATTAATGTAACAACAATAATTCAAAGTTTATGAATTATCGCTAGTCAAACTGCTTTAATATTATTTTGAAAGATATATTTCTCTCTCGGCAGTCCTTCACCCTACGCGAAAGTATGATCATTCATGTATTCATTCCCCTCACTTCCTCGGACCAATTTGTTCGACACTGCGCTATATGTGAGGCTTGAGGTAGTCTGTGGCCTACTAAGGTTCTGAATTGGTCTACCCACCTCTTAGGTTAAAACCTAAATATCAACTTTAAAAATGTTCAATTCATGATCTTGCCAATGCTTATTCAAAATTATGTTTTTGTCAGTTTTACACATATTTTATTTTTTATCTCGAAAATACAGAGTGTCCCAGAAATAAGTGCAAATATTTTAACTGGTAGTATAGTTCAACCCCAGAAACACGCCTATGAGGTTTTTTCCGCGAAAAAAAAATAAAAATTCGAAATTTTTTGAAAAATTTTTTGGAATTTTTTTAGTATTTAGTTAAAAACATAATTTCTTGATAATATAACAACATAGGTATTAGAATAAATTTATAAGAAAAAAATCCAAAAAAGATCCAGTGATTCTCAAAATTTTAGCAAAAAGCATTTTTTTTGGAAATTTTCAAAGTAAAATAACTCCTTTAATTTAAAAAACGATAAAAAGAAAATGGTTCTTTTATAGAGATCTACCACCCCTTAAAATACTTGCACTTATTTCTGGGACACCCTGTATACAGGTTGTTAATTTGTTTATTACTCGCGGTAAGAGTTTTATGGTTGAAATATGGCAACCTCGGCCCGCTCGTCGATGACGACGCGACGGGACGAAAGAAACGAGGACGAGTCGGCAGAAACATCAATAATGCATGCGTTCTCAATAGGCAGTGTTGCCATTCTGTTCCCTTATAAGTAACTGTCGAGTTAACAACCTGTATAAGAGATAGGTATAGGTTAGTATAATAGAGAAATTATGAGATATGAGAGTAGTTTCCAAAAATGTAATAATATACTGGGTGTTCCATTTAAAATAACAAAGATGCTACCGCTTTTCAAATGACCCTGCAACACGGTAACGCTGATAATATTTTAGGTAGATAGAGCAGTTGTTTTTATATAAAAATCCAAATTTTCAAAACAATCCTGTCACCGGTCCTCCTATTACCATCGCCGGAAATTCGGTTACCGGTAGCCGCTAGCAAGACTTAGCAATTGCGCGGCACTATAATAATTATAAAAGAATAATCTACCATTTCGATTATTAAGTGAATCTAAACTGTGCAGAGTAAGAAAGTATTTTAATTATAATATATTATTATTTATTTTGGAACACTATAGTAGTACATCCTTCCACCCAAAAACTCCATATTTATAATGTTTAAAGATCTAATGATTAGCGAAATATTTTTAAAATGTGCGTTATAATCCAGTTAACTTAAATTTAATAGTGAGCCACCCTGTACAGGGTTGGTCAAATTAGACGCTTTTAAAGGAAAACACCCCTTTCTATAGAAGATAAACAAAAATTAATATCGGTGTCTGGAGCTCAATTTTTGTCAAAAACATGATGGTGAAAACCGCTCATCGATATCTGTTACCTTTTATGAGTTACGGGGTGTTTTTCAAAAATGTGCATTTTTAACAAGTCGCTATAACTTTTTTGCTACGGAAAATTTTGTATTTTTATGAAAACACTTCCAAAGCACCATTTTACGTAGAATTTAATGGTTTAAGTATAATTTTTTTTAAATTAATAGTTTAAGAGATATCAACAGAAAAGTTGTTTTTTTTATATGGGACACCCTGTATATTTTTAATTAAATGAAAAGAACTTAAAATTACCTTTCCAAAAATATAGCACACTTGATATTTTGTTATAGTCCTCCAAAGTACAGAATTTTTATAAGTTCGCCACTTTTAACTAGTAGGCTTTGGACCCCTCTGCCCCTAATGGAACTCAAAAACATATTTTTCCAGCAGAACGCTGAAGTTATCAGCAAATTTTTGCAGCCAATTTCGAGAATAATAATTGAATTGCTAACCAAGATCCCAGCTGTTGGCCGTCGAAGCCTGAGGCCCCCGGACTTGTGCCTGTTATCCTTAGTGGATTTTTATCTTTGCGGAAGAATAACGGTTCTTATTTTAAAATTGCCCGTGTAATCTAGACAAGAATTAGAAGTATTTAGCGGTTATGCGAGGGTATCTGAGAAAACCCCCACTGAGTTAATGAATTTCGCGAGAAATGTTCAAAAACGGTCCCGTCTGTCCATAACAGAAAACGGTCGACATGTCGAACACCTATAACAAAATTTCATGTCTTGGTTTGCTATTAATTTTTATTGCTGTTAGATATACTTTAAATGTGTTGATGTTGTTAAACATAGTTTAAATTGGTATAAAATTCTGCATCTCTCATTGGAAATGTTATTTTC
>NW_022145794.1:0-9314 GCF_002938485.1 Sitophilus oryzae | reverse complement strand
ACTAAAATATACCGGGAGACTACAGAATCGTAGCATTGACCGCTTTTCTCTAAGAACCTCAAAATTATTGGAAAGAATTAGTGGTTTCAATTAGCGTAGAAGTTTGTTTATCTAATTTCAATATAAGCATTCAGACCGTCAAAATTAATAGTAGATATTTTCAATTATTAGAAAAAGTTATCAAACTTTTAACTTTTCTAATAACTTGGGCCTTTCAGACATTAATAGTGTATGCTCCCCACGTGTTTTTGATAACGGAGGGATATTAATCTGCCTGTTTGCATGGTAGCTGTGGCCATACAAAGGGATAGAAAGTGAGAACAGAAAAGAAATTGCAAATTGTGTTATTCTCGTGATTCTTAAATAATTTCATTCAAAATAAAAAATAAAAATAACCACACCCGCCCGAGAACGTACAATTTTGTGACTCTCCCATTTCATGCTTAAATAGTCAAAGCACACTTTTTTGCAGGGAATTAACTCATCCTGGTTTAATCTGACGGGCTTCAGTTTTTCTAATGATCAATTTTTTTCATATTCTCATTGGCTGCTCAACACGCACGACCCTATATAAATGGTTCTTGTATGGTGGGGATACATAAAAGGGTACAAAATTCTCCTCTTGTGTTATTTTGTCGCGCTTGAGTATTTTTTTATTCCAAAATCCTCGCTTGGGCCCAAGTAAACTAAAATAAATGTCCCTTCTCAGTGTTGCCAGAAATGAAGTATTTCTTTCAAAATAAAGGATTTTACAGCCAAATATCGTCGATTGAAAGGCTGAAAGATTTTTATCCAAAAAGAAGACAATATGAAGGTTTCTGGAAGTTTTGCACAATAAAAATTGTTAAAATATGTAGTAAGAGTGTTTATTGTTTTCTCTGCATGTATTTTTTCACATTAACAGTGTTTAATTAAGGATGCCTAAGTTTAAAGCAAATAAATAAAAAATTTCCAGAAATAAGTTTTTAAAAGTTTTCTCCTAATTATAAAATAGGTAAAATACGCTAAATTTGATGATTTTTCACAAGATCTAGAAATTTTTGTGAAGTTGAAAAAAATGAAGGGTTTTTAAGGCTCCGTTGAAGAAATTCCCTCGAAAATTGCTGGCAACGCTGCCCCTTCTATAAGTTTAACCTCTCACGCGTTCCATCACTCGTAAATTTCCAACTACACTTGAAGACAAACGACCAACAACTGTGACACAATTGAAGGATACCTGCGGATTTATAAATGAAACTTGTTCAAACTTGACAACTGGAAGTTCGCGCGAGCACGTTCTGCAATTTAGTTGAGTGTGGACGTGCTAAATGTAAATATAAAGTGTTCGATATAACTGTAGTATATTTGTTTTCGAGACCTGACAATAAGACAAATGTGTGTGGTTACTGTTATAACATTGAAAAGAACATTTATAGTAAACTAAAATGAATGTCCTTAAGAAATATTGGAACTTTAAGAACTTAAAATTAATTCTTAATTAAATAAAAAAAGGTTTTATTTCTTTAAAGATATAAATTAAAAACTTTTGAAGTGAAACTTTTTTACGCACGCTGAGAGTAAAAATTCAAGGCCGTGACACACAGGCGATACGACAGGTGAGAGGAAAGTGGTAAGCCTACGGCTTAGACAACATCGTCCGATTTAAATGAAATTTGGTATGTCGATAGATTGGACCAATACCAACTTGACTTTGTACGACACGTGTCACTGTGATAGTATTGACGTATGAAACATCAAAATTTGATGTAGTCCGATCGCGACAAAATTTGGTGAGTAGGCTATGTGAGCGACGGTGCACACGGTCCCACCCTGCAAAGTTGGATACGACGTTTCGTTTACATCTACATCAGGGTGGGACTAAGGAATTGATATTGAAGAAAAATGTGGGTCGATTTCGGCATAATTGGGGATGGGTTACAGGATGACGCTCTCGACGTTTAGAACTTATGCCTCTAAATGGACGAAATCATCAGGATTTTTCTCTTAATAGGGGTCGATTGGAACCCAACTCGGCACGTAGATAGATATACCCGAATGGAGTTCTCAGACGGACAGATGGACAGACGGACAGACTGTCATTTTAATATAAATTTTGTGAAAGTGAATGCTACACAAGTTACACTTTTTCAAACTTGCCCTTCAAATCCTTCAATTTATACATATCTGTTAGTAAAAAGTTTTTTGACTACAACTGTTATTTTATTTTTTTGGGCATTCTGTTATACAGGGTGCTAATAATTCGAGGAACGAGCATTGGTATCTTGGTAACCGTAATAGATACGAAAATGGTTAAATTCGGGCAAAGTTGCGCCTTGGGATGTTCACCAAGATGCTATTAAAAAAGTTTTAAAAATTTCAAGGATTGCTGATTTTTTTGGGAAAAACGGTAATATTTAATATATTCATCGTTACAATATTGATAAGCTTTCAAACTTAACAATGACGTGGGGTAAAACATTGAATATGAAAAATCAAATGTAATAAAATAATAAAAAATATACCTACAAATGAATACATGTCATTACTTCACGTCATTTGTAAAAGTGAAATCGATACATCTCAACATTTACAATAAAGAGTACCAAATGCTTTCGGAAGTATAAGAAGAAAGTTCTAACAGCTGTAAATAAAATTGAACGAAAAATAAATTTGTGCAATAGGGAGGGTGGTAACCCTTTCGAACATTTAGAGCATTAGAGACTAGTTTGTAGAAGTTGATTTATTTATAATAACTACAATGAATATTACGCATATTATTAGATTGCACACTGAGATTTGAAATTCACAATAAAAAAAGTTAAAAATAATATCTTTAAATTGCTGACCTGGATATAATTTATTTGAATCTTCCAATTGGCTGGATTTTCCTTATTCAATGTTAATTAGCGCTGATCAATATTGTTGCGATGAATATAATCAGATTCTCTCTCTTCAGTCCTGACCCCCATTAGGGAGTGTAGTGGTCAGCGTAACATCATGGATGATTTTTCTCCATGCGCCTCTGTCTTTTGTCATCTCGATGACATCGTGCATTGGCTTGCTACAGCTAGTCGTGATCTGGTCTATCCATCGAGATGGAGAGCGGCCACGTGGTCTACGTCCCTCCACCTTGCCTTGAATTATGAGCCTTTCCATATTGTCCGTACTTATCCTCATTATATGTCCAAAATATTTTAGTTGTTTTAGTCGGATTTTACAGGAAAGCCTGTTAGTAATATTAAGTTCATTTATAATGAAAACGTTTGTACGGCGTTCAGTCCATGGGATACGGAGCATACGTCTATAACAATACATCTCGGTAGCATCGATCTTCTTACGTTCCGCCTGCCTGAGAGTCCACGATTCGCAGCCATACGTCAATATTGGGAGTACCAAACAGTTGACTAGCCGGTTTTTAGTGGCTCTTGAAATCTGACGGTCTTTCCAGATCTTGGTCAGTCTCCCAACAGCTACCTTTGCCATGTTGCACCTACGCTTCACCTCTTCTTCCGATGTGCCTGTATTTGTCAATAGTGATCCCAGGTATACGTATGACTTAACGACTTCAAAGCGGTCGATATGACTTATATTTGGATGGTTGTTATGTTGCCTATCAACTATCATGATTTTGGTTTTTTGTGTATTTAGTTCCAGACCGAGCCGATTGCTTTCGTTTTCTACCCTATTTACTAAATTGATTAGCTCTTCTTGACTGCTAGCGAGTAGTGCTCTATCATCTGCAAAGCGTAGATTATTTATTTTTGGCCATTTATTGAAATGCCTCCTTCCCATGTTTCTAGTGACCTTCTCATTATGTATTCTCCGTATATGTTAAATAGTTGAGGAGACAATATACACCCCTGTCTGACTCCTTGATTGAGGGAAAATTCCTTTGAAGCTGAATCCAGTATTCTAACTGATCCTGAAGTGGGTGATACAACTGGATGATAAGTGAAATAAGGTATTGCGGTACCCCCACTTCCTTTAAGATTTTCCACAAGTGCCATCTGACTTTATCGAAAGCTTTTTTATAGCCTACGAAACAAATATAAAGAGAGATGTTGAATTCACTTGCTTTCTCTATGATTTGGCGCATATTCAGAAGATGTTTCCGAGTGCCTCTGCCCTTGGTGAAACCTGTTTGTTCTGCTGGAATTTCTCTTTCTAGAAAAGCTTTCAGTCTTTCATTTATAATTTGCAACATTACTTTACTGGCATGTGAGATGAGGGAAATTGTACGATAGTTGCTGCACTTATGTATGCTCCCTTTCTTGTGGAGAGTGACAATGGTGGAGTGTGTCCAGTCGTCGGGCCATTCTCCTGTATACCATATTTTATTACAGATCAGATGAAGCATAAAATAATGGCACACAGGAGAATGGCCCGACGACTGGACAATCAGATTAAATAATAAAAAAAAACTTAGTCGACTAACTTCAAATTATTTTAAATAATAATTAAATATTTTTTTGTTGTTAAGGTACCCAAAATAAAAAAAGTATAAAGTGTGGCATATCATTGTACTTAGGAGACCGAGTTCTTTCAAAACCGGGAATAAAAAGTGCAAGTCCGTATTTAAAAAAATTAATTTGGCCTCTGTATCCCACAAATTATCAGCTAATTTGAAAATCTAAAAATACTATCAGATAGCCCTTATAAAGTGGCTATGAGAATGTGCAATTAGTTTTTTGTTTTTCTTAAAAGTAACGACAGGAAAAAATAAAATTCATTTTCAAAAAATCCGTTTTTTCCAAAAAACTCAGCAATCCCTAAAAAATTTTAAAACTTTTTTGATGGCATCTTGGTCAACATGCCCGGGGCGTAGAGGGGTGGTGCTCGGTGGCGTAGAGGTACAGGCTCTCGTCTACCAATCTCAAGGTAGTGGGTTCGAATCCCACACCCGGAATCTCATCAGCCGACTATTTTTATTTTAAAATAAAAATAGTTTGGGTACCTAGGTCGACTCAGCCTTAAATGAGTACTTGGGATTCACAATCCTGAGATAATAATAGGCGGTTGAAGCGTAGTGCTAGCCACATTACCTTCCTTGTATACCGAACGGCTCTAGTATAGCAAGCTGTACCTTGCTACTCCCAAGGCGTTAAACGCTATATACGGTAGCTATTATTATTATATCTTGGTCAACATCACAAAGCGCAACTTTGCCCCAATTTAACCATGTTCGTATCTATTACGGTTACCGAGATACCAATGCTTGTACCTCGTATTTGTAGCACCCTGTATATTTACCAGATATATGGTAGACTGGTACGGTTGAAACAAAACATATCTCGTGAACGGTTACCCGGAGGTTGAAGGGTTCAAGGAGAAAGTGAAGAGGGTGACAGGTTCAAACACGAATTTGCGTTTGAATCCGCTCACTGGGTGCTGTTTTTGTATATAAGAGGTCATATTGTATTTTGATGCCCAAAAGTAACTATTTTTCTTTTCAGATTTATGGTATTGTCATGTGATCTATGTAAGTGACAATATTGAGCGTGTATTTGTCATTTAAGTGAAGCTTGAAGACTACAAAATTAAGGTTAGTTTTAATGTGTTGTTATTACTACAATTACTATAAATTGTATTTTACCAAAGAAGGGTTTGAGGACGGTTGAAACAATTTTTGTGGGTACCGAAATATTTCCTTTTATTTTATTTTAATATTATTTTTATTTAGTAGCTTTGTTTTAGCAGCTTTGTCTCTGTCAAAAATTTTATTTAAAAGATATTTTATGAAGAATTTGATAATGTAATATGTGTGATTTACTTAAATGGTTTTTGCTTGTCAAAAATTTATTAGAATTATCTTTATGGATATTAAAATACTAAAATAATATTATATAGAATGAGTATTAAATAAATGCAAATATACTAAATATATATTTCTGTGCTGGTAGATCTCAATAAAAGAAACATATTTTCTCTTTACCGTTTCAAAATAGGTCCAAAATAACCGAGTTATTTTACTTTGAAAATTAAAAAAAAAAATACTTTTTGAATAAATTTTAAGAACCACTGGATCTTTTCTGGGTTTTCTTTCTTGTAAATTTAATCTACTACATATAGGGTGTCCCACTTAAGATGTATACAAGCCAATATGTTGGTTGTTTGTTGAGCGATCTTTTTCATTTTTGGTAGTAGGCTGTATGACTATAAGACGTACATTTTGCCCAGGGTGAGAAATGCGATACCTCATAGACGTACGTTTTAATGGGGTTTGATATTTTTCGAGTCAAGAGTAAACTACCCTTAGGACAGTATTTATTTCAAATCTGATAAATTATATTGAATCCTCCTTACCTAAGATACTTAAGTTCTAATTTTGATAAATATTGACACAGGGTGTGTCATTAAAATAAGACATTTTTATTTTTATTATTTTTTTTAAGTACTTACGAGGCCACTGGATAAACAACTGGCTTATTATCAATAAACAATTATAACCAATTATCAATTAATAATCGTTTTTTTATGGTGGTTTGGTCGAAGATGTTGACTTTTAGTTCGTTATAGTTTTATAAATCTTTGTTTAGAGCATATTTTTCAAAGATAATTGTGATTGTTTTAAATATCTAACTATTTGGATTTTTTAAAATATTCCTCAATAAAACGAATAAAAATCATATTTCGGATTCCATTGAAAAAACTGGGTTTTTAAATTATTTTGTAACTCATTTTATTCATTTGTATTAGCAAACTTAAAAACCATTTTTTTAAAGTAAACAAAATAAATTGAAAATATTTTTTTTTTGTACCGTATCTTAATTATTATGGAAGCTATCTGAAAACTTAAATCGATTATTAATTGATAATTGGTTATAATTGGTTACTGATAATAAACCTGTTGTGTATCTAGTGGCGTCGTAAGTACTTAAAAAAATAATAATAAAAATAAAAATGTCTTATTTTAATGACGCACCCTGTATCAAGATTTATCAAAATTAGAACTTAAGCATCTTAGGTAAGGAGGATTAAATATAATTTATCAGATTTTAAATAAATACTGTCCTAAGGGTAGTTTACTCTTGACTCGAAAAATATAAGACCCCATTAAAACGTACGTATCTGGGCAAAATGTACGTCTTATCGCTATACAGCCTCCTGCCAAAAATTAAAAAGATTGCTCAACAAACAATCAAGATATTGGCTTGTATCCATCTTAAGTGGGACACCCTGTATATGTTGCCATATTATCAAGAAATTATGTTTTTTAACAATAAACTAAAGAAATGCAAAAAAAAAGTTTTTTTTTTCGTAAAAAATCTCTCATAATCGTGTTTCTGGGGTCGAAATATACTACCACTAAAAATATTTACACTTATTTAAGACTCACCCTGTATAATATATACCTAAATATTCTTATAATTAGAATTAAGGTTGAATAAAATATGTTTCACTATTATATTTTGTATTACCTCCATTGTTTCAAATGACCCAAACCAAATCACTGTTTCAACCGCCCTTCTTTTTTTTTAAATATTCTACACTTTTCAAAATAGTAAGCAAGGAACTAAAATGGTATAATGCTTTCGAAGACAGAAAGGCGATCTTGAATTTAACAAATTATCATCATTAACTCGTTTAATAAACAACAATTATTCTACGAACAATAAAAGCCAAATTGTACCAACCGTACTCAGTGTATCCTAAGTTAAAATTCTCCAAAAAGAAGAACAACTTCATTAAAAAAATATATGAAAGCTAAAAAATGTATGTGTTCAACTCTGCAAAAAATTGTAGTACAAAATAGTACTCTAATTTTTTATAAAAATTTGAAGTTCAAGTGTTTAAAAGAACGTTTAGGAATTTTATTTAATATAGAAATAACGTTGTTAATATAACTTACCTTACTCTGCACATGTTTGCAGAACAAAGCGTTAAAATATGTTAATTTTATCAATTGTATTTTGACTCTATCCAGAAACAGAATTAAACTAACCAAAAATGAAAACAAAGAAAGCCTTTCTGAAATTTTAATTCTGCATTGCGGTCATTAGTTCTATTAGTGTTTTCTGTTTAGTGAAATTTCCTTGGCGGTCTCCCTTTTATATTAAATTAATTAAAACTGTAGGAAATAGCAAATTGCATTTTGCGCTGCAATTCCGAAAGAGTACTCCTAGTATGCCATCGGAATACTTTGTTGATTTTCTTATTACCGTAATGATATTTAGATTGTTTTGAATGGTTTTACTGTTGTATTACAAGGAAAATTTGAAGCGGTATTGATAAAAGTAAAGTTTTGTTTAACTAGCTTTTTAAAAGTAAATAATTCCTATTCCTTTGTGGCTGGTTCATTTCTTGAAAGAAATTCTGCTTTTTTGTCACTAGAAGGAAATCTAAAAATTAAAAAAGATATATTTTTTTAAAAAATCAGTGTGTTGATCTAGTAGAGACCAATTTATCAGTATTATTTTACTAGCAAAACAAATTTGGCTAATCAACAAAAAGTGTTTAACATTTTAGGAGGTATATGTCCTCACATCGTCAGAAGCAAAAAGAAAACACAAAGAACAAATCAAAAACTATTTAAAATATGCCACTTAATAAGTAAAAATATACCACTTTTCAAGAACACTTGAAACAGTAGAACACTAGCTTTTTTTTAGCAGATACGTCAACAATGTCATGTTTATAAATGTTATGTTTATTAAAATTAAAGAAGCGGTAGTCATACATTACTAATATCTACATATGCCTGGGTAATACATTTATTTACATATTAGATTTGATTAAAACAGCCTCTCTTATTTTTCTTTTAAGAGTCCATTTCACTAGTCCGAAAAAGTAGCAAAATAAGCGTTTGTCATTTAACGTTTTATGTAAAACTGTCTAGGTATTTTTAAATGAAGAAAGAAATTAAAGATAAAGGATTATACTATATCCATATTGTAGCACATTTTAGACAACTTCTGTATTTTTAAGATTTTGATGGTTAATCATCAACAAAATATGTCTTATGTTTAGACTAAATTTTCTCGAAAATAAAGACATAATTTAAAATTCCGTTACAATACGAAAATAAATTGAAGTTTTGTGATTACAGTGATATATAATTTATATGGTTTTGTAACAAATTGCTCGCTATTTTATGGCAAATGCTGAAGCTCTGCAAACCTTAATCAAGCCTTAATCAAAGCACATGTGTTTGGAATTTTGGATATCACTTATACTATAATATACGATAGGATATTATATTATAATTACGATAGGATCGGGCTAAGCCCTTACAGATTTCTGAAATATAATATATATTTCGTTCGGCCATACATCCGCTTTACCCGATCCCTGAGAGTAACCAGAAAGTACAGCGTAATAGACTATTAAGGACTATC